>NW_027171894.1:240000-250000 GCF_036898095.1 Palaemon carinicauda
TCTAATCATTTCTAAGTTAGAACATTTCTAACATATGCTGAAATTTTCATAAAAGTTTTTCCGTAACTTATTGAGTAATAAACTAAAATATCTAATATCGCAATAGCGAATAATCTTTTAAAAATCCTGGAACCGGATCATATCCAAAATCTAATCACATCAAAGTTAGTACTTTTCTGAAATATCCTCAACATTTCAACAAAATTCACCTGTAATTTTTTGAGTAAGGCTAGTGACGAACAAACAGAGGTGAAAACATAACCTCCTTGGTGGAAGTAATAAGGACACCATACCCATATGACTTTATGAAACATGAATTTCAGCTCTGAACCCAAAATTTCAGGATTTAAAGATCCACCATTTCATCTTGACAGAGCGCAGTATGGGAGACTCATCGACTATTTGAAACAACAAAACGCTTGTTCTTTCAAAAGCTTCTGCTTTTTTATAAACTTCAAACAATATCGACCTTTTGTCTTTTGGATTATGTTAAGAATCAGTTATTTTCAGTGCGAACAAACATCCCTTTTACCATTAATGAAATTTGGTGAGGAATGAATAGCTCCCATCTCTAAACATTTATAGATTCTCATTAACAACGACGATACAAGATCAATAACAACTTTCAAAAGTGGATTCCGTTATTCGCAAAGTATTCGAGGAAATTCACAATGTTTTAGGTTAGACCATTGTTTTATGGGCCAATTATTTGCTGCACTTTATAATGGATACAGGTTTAACACAGGAATCTCAGAAATATGCATTATAAATAGAATAGTTTCGAAACAAAGAGTTTCAAATGTTAAAAAAATATCATTTTGATACGTTAAATGCAAGGTGATGAAAATGAAATATCAATATTTTCATAACATGGATTTAAAAATTCATTGATATCATATTCATCAATGCCAGGGAATCCAAACGAAGGCTATTCACAAACAGAAACCACGAAGAGCAAAATGCCTGTTTTTACTGTGAAATAGCTTCGCTACCTTACAATGAAATATATTTAGAATTGTGTCGAAATCGCTATATATAGAATACTGCAACCTCTATCATACAAGTATTCGACTTACACGATATTTGGGACCTTCCTTTTTAATACCTTTTTTATTATTACATTGATCGAAACATTTTAAATCTCTTTTCCAGTCCTCTGAAATCTAACTTTTTTATCACATTGCCAAAGCTATTTCAAAGACCCCTGATCCATCCTTACATCTAAAGTGATTTTTTATTTATTTTTATAGTCTTGTTCTCTTGCTTCAGGGTACACTCGAGCACACCATTCTATCTTATTTCTTTTCTTCTTGTTTTCTTAAAGTTTTTATACTGTATATACGGGATATCTATTTCAATGTTACTCTTCTTAGAATATTTTATTTTGCTTTTTTCCTTTCTTCATTGGGATATTTTCTCTATTGATGCCCCTGGGCTTATAGCATCCTGCTTTTCCAACTAGGGTTGTAGCTCAGCAAGTAATAATAATAATAATAATAATAATAATAATAATAATAATAATAATAATAATAATAATAATAATACAGTGAACATGTATTCATAAAGAAAATTTTGCTCATTTAGACGTGTTTTTCATATTCATATAAGCCATATATCATACACCTCTTAATATGTATTTTCACATCTATCAATATTTCACCTCTCCTCTTAAAGCATATTCTCCATTTCATTCATCTTTAAAGAAGAGTTGCTTAAAATATTTCTCCAGTTAATTCCATTTTACTTGATTCACGTAATTCTTTATTTTTCTTAATCATTTGCACAAACTTAACTATCATTCTTCTCCTATTACTTATTTTCTCATCTTATCTCGCCATCATTATTTATATTCAGTCTTAAATACTTACATGTATAAACTATTTCTATTCTTTCATGTTCATTACCAAAATCATTGCCCCATATCCTCTATTTTATTTACCAGAGTAGCCACTTCTTCCAACTCATTCGCAACCTCTTCATATAAAAAAATATTTTCAGTTTTTGAAGAAATATTTCATAGTTTCTCTATTGGATCTTTCAGTTAGCATCATATCACAAGTAATCATTAGAACTTCACATATCATTTTCATCATCATCACCCTCATCTCCTCCCACGCCTAGTGATACAAAGCGTATCGGTTATATTTCGTAATTTATCTCTTTTTAGAACTTTTATTTCAATACTTCTACATTCATTATCTCCTACTTCACGTTTCATAGTCCTCAGCCATGTAGGCCTGGGTCATCCAACTCTTCTAGTGCCTGGTGGAGCCCAGTTGAAAGTTTGGTGAACTAATCTCTCTTGGGGAGTGCGAAGAGTATGCCCAAACCATCTCCATCTACCCCTCATCATTTTATTATCCTTTAATTCTACTCTTATTTCTGAAGCGTATTCTCTGACTTATCATTTTCTTCAATTAATGAAGATATTGAATAGCTACGAAGAAATAACTTTCCTGTCTTTGGCACACCACATCAGTTACTTTACAGCCCGAACATTCTATTACTTGTATGCTACAGATTCTCAACAGCCTCCACATTATCATTATTACTATCAATTGCTGAACTACAACCCTAATAAGAAAAGCAGGATGCTATAAGCCCAGGGGCCCCAACAGGGAAAATATCCCAGTGAGGAAAGGAAACAAATAAGTATTCCAAGAACAGTAACAACATTGAGATATATATTTCATATATAACCTATAAAAACTTTAACAAAACAAGAGGAAGAGAAGTAGATAGAATAGTTTGCCCGAGTGTACCCTCAAGCAAGATAACTCTAACCTAAGACAGTGGAAGGTCGCATTAGATTTTCACACCCTTAACATTAATGTCTCTTCATACAGTTTAAAGATTTAAAAGCCGCTCATGAATAACAGGGGTAAAGGACAGTGACATTGCCCTATCGGGTAGGACAATGCCCTAGAGACTGACATACATATATAGTCAAGCCCCCTCTCCACCCAAGTTATGGCCAAGGAGGGCCAGGCAATGGTTGCTTATGACTCAGCAGATGGACTTATAGGCTCCCCCAAACACCCCATCCTTAGCTCACAAGGATGGTGTAGTTGCAGAGATCAAAGAAACTAACGAGTCTGAGCGGGACTCGAACCCCACTCTGGCGTTCACCAGTCAAGGACGTTACCACATTTAAATCACCAGTAATTTTCTAGAAAGAGCGATTTTATATCAGTACTTATGGGACATTTTCCTCATTCAGATATACATGGAAATAAATTTAGTAAATTCAAGACTCAGATTCCGAAGATTCTTATCTGTGATTTCATCTACAACTTAAGTGTTTTCTTTGTTTTATTTTTCTGTCTCTTCACATCCTCACATTCTCAGCTACTCTTATTTATCTTCCTCTTGTTTTTTTTTTTTTTTTTTTTTTTTTTTTTTTTTTAAGTTTCCATAGTATACGTGTGAAATATCTATTTTAATATTGTTACTGGTTTTAAAATATTTTGTTTTAATTGTTCGTTACTTCTCCTGTAGTTTATTTCCTTGTTTCCTTTCCTCAGTGGTCTATTTTTTTCTGTTAGAACCCTATGGCTTAAAACAAGCTGCTTTTCCAACTAGGGTTGTAACTTATCTAATAATAATAATAATAATAATAATAATAATAATAATAATAATAATAATAATAATAATAATAATAATAATTCCTCAACCCTTTCCGGCTTTAAGCTAATCCCTTCCACTCTTGGCTTACATCATTTCCAGACAGCTTAATTCCATTTGCCTTTTTTATCCTGAATTAAATCCTACACACTCATCATCTACCACTTCCACATGCACGACATTAAACCAAGACATCATTTTATATTTTTATTTTCTTCAACTAGTTGTTTCGAAATTACTACAAAACTATTCTCTTTCCTTATGAAATATCATTCCACTAAATTATATTTACACCTATTTACATTTTCCTCTTAATTTACATTGACATTTTACTGAAGCAATGAGGAAATATATCCCCAGACATCAAGTTGGGCAATTTGATTTTCCATCTACTTTGCAGTATTATATATCAAGAAAATACTTCTAAGTGTGGGTATGAATATTTGTCATTGAAAAACGAAATTTCTCTTTCAATAAATCATTTCCATATGATATCCTCAATTTTCATTCCCTACAGAAACACAATGTCCAACTAATTCAGTGAGCCACCCACCCTTCCAAGTATAGCCTATTTACTTTTACTTTTAGTCTCTTTTATTCATGGGCCATGCATAACCACCATTGGAAATTTCAAATCTGTGACATCTAATCACTTTTAAACAACATCATCATAACACAGGCACACATGCATACATGTAAACAAATAATATATATACACACATACATATATATGTAATACGCATGCAATATATATATATATATATATATATATATATATATATATATATGAATATATATATATATATATATATATATATATATATATATATATATATATATATATATATATATATATATATATATATATATATATATATATATATATATACAGGGTATACATATACATATATATATATGTATATATATATATATATATATATATATATATATATATATATATATATATATATATATACAGGGTATACATATACATATATATATATGTATATATATATATATATATATATATATATATATATATATATGTACATATATATATATGCACGGACACATACACGAACACACACGCACACACACACACACACACACACATATATATATATATATATATATATATATATATATACATATGTGTGTATATATACTGTATATACCCGGTATGAAGTTTCTTTCTTGATAAGTGCTTCTACCTTTACCCAGATCCTAAGTGATGCAACTGATTGAAAATATTTCTCGGTTTTAGGCTCTAACTATTGGGTTATCAATATAGCTATATATTCATTATTTGTACTTGAACTTGAAATCAACCGATCTTTACCAAAACGGCCCATTACTAATTTTATCACGTGCCTATTTTATCATAATTTACAGGTATAAACTTTTTCCTTTAGTATTTGTCGTGTCGAAGATAATGCAGAATTTCATGGTTTTTTAATTGCAACTCCAGCATTGATCTGATTTGAAAAAAAAAACAAAGCAAGGGTTTCTGATTTGAATATATTTTCTATCAACGAAACATTCATGAAATAAATGTAATTACTAAATTAATTTACTAGACTCCAATTCTCATGCATTGTAATAGCCAAGCTAAGCTTTTAAGGAAGCCATTATTAAAAAAAAGAAAAAAAGATATTTCTTTCTTCCAGACTTTATCACTAGATTCAGAAACATCATAGCTTTAACCTGTCAAAGTACTTGGCACTTACCTGTATATAGGAGTGGTAAGGGAGTCTCTGAACCACAGCAGGAGATGAATACCGTCATCCGGAGGGTGAGAGACATCGCAAGGCAATCCCACTGATTGTCCCCAGACGCCCGTCATCTCCAGCACCGAAACTGAAACCAGATGAGAGGATGTCGGTGAGTCTGTTTGGGAATCTTGATTTCATCAATATATTAAGGTTTAAATGACTCTCATGAATGGCAGAGGCATAAGATAGTGACAATGCCCCAGCAGATCAGTGCCCTAGAAGACTGATCGTAAATCAATATTATCAGTACCCAAGTATTCTCTCTACCCAAGCTAGGTCCAGGGAGGGATAGGCAATGGCTGCTGATGAACCACCAGGTAGGCCTGTTGGCTCCCCCAAACACCGTATACTTAGGTCACAAGGATAGTAAGGCTTCTGACACTACAAGAAACTATCAATTTCAGCGGGACTTGATCTCCCATCCAACAGAACGTCAGTCAGGGATATTTCCAATAGGCCACCGCAACCCATAAATGACCTTCTGTTCTATAATTCTTATTCAAAACCAACAAATCAATTCAATGGAGTACAGTGCTAGTGAATAAGGAGTCAGAATGCTACGTTTTCGCCGAGTGAGGTCGTTATGTAAACATTTGAACATATGCAAATGGGTGTAATTTCCATTATTCACAACTTCCGGAGGCTGTTTTGTGATGCAAAGTATCTAACTCGGGGTTTGTTTGCTTATTAACTTTATGTAAATAACCGTAGCAATTACGAGTCTGAGATTTGATCTCGTGAAATGAGACACCACCTTCAGTTATTTTCTGAAATCTTAAATTCATATATATATATATATATATATATATATATATATATATATATATATATATATACATATATATATATATATGTGTATGTACACACATATATATATAAATTTATATATATATATATATATATATACAGTATATATATATATATATATATATATATATATATATATATATATATATATATATATATATATACATATATATATGCATACACACACATATATATATACATATATATATATATGCATACACACATATATATATATATATATATATATATATATACTGTATATATATATATATATATATATATATATATATATATATATGTACATATATAAATATATATATATATATATATATATATATATATATATATATATATATATAAATATTCTCATCATCATCAGCTGTTACTAGTCCACTGCGGAATAAAGGCCTCAGACATGTCCTTCCACTTACGTCTGTTTATGATCTTTCCATGCCAGTCTATACCCGCAAATTTGCTTCTCTCGCAAATCCATCATCTTCTTTTCCTTCTCCTGCTTCTTTTGCAATCTCTAGCGATACTTTCTGGTATTCCTATTGTCCATTTATTATTTGTCCTTGTCATTATATGTCCTGCCCACGTCCATTTCCTTTCCTTACAGATTGTTATAATATCCTCTACCACACACATAAGAGTTCATACATACACACACACACACACACACACACACATATATATATATATATATATATATATATATGTATATATATATTTATATATATATATATACACACTCACACACACACATATATGTATATATATATATATATATATATATATATATATATATATATATTTATATATATATGTATATATTTGTATATATATACAGTATATATATATACATATATATATATATATATATATATATATATATATATATATATATATATATATATATATATATATATATATATATATATCCTCTCCTCCTACTCCTATTGACGCAAAGGCCCTACCATAGAGGATTCATTGGCTAAATTTATCAAAGGATAGCTCGTTCCTTGTGATACGCAGTGCCTGATATATCTCCTCACTTTTCCTTATATTCAAATTTACTCACAATAATCGGTCTTATACTTGTTTATTAAGCATAATTTTCAGTTTCTTCAACGAAGTAAAAATTATAAATATGTATATATATATATATATATATATATATATATATATATATATACATACATATATATATATATATATATATATATATATATATATATATATATATATATATATTATCATTATTATAGGCTAAGCTATCACCCTAGTTGGAAAAACACGATGCTATAAGCCCAAGGGCTCCAACAAGGAAAAATAGCCCATTGAGGAAAGGAAAAAAGGAAATATATATATATATATATATATATATATATATATATATATATACATTTATATATATGTATATATATATACATATATGTTTTTGTGCGTGAGTGTATAGATATAAACTTTATATGTGTGAAATCATGTGCAGAGAGAGAGAGAGAGAGAGAGAGAGAGAGAGAGAGAGAGAGAGAGAGAGAGAGAGAGAGAGAGATGTGGAAGGGGTAGGATGGCGTTTGTCTTTGATAATTCAGACGGAGCTTCATATCTGAATATGTTGTCTAGGTAGGTCACCGGGACTCCTGAGGTTCGCTTATCGCAAAACCTCGTTAATGGTCGAGTGAACATCGAAGTAGAAATCTCCCTCACAGGAAAGCTTTTCCTTAAAGGGTACGTCTTGGAAGAGCTCATCGAAAAGTTGAAATTTTTTTACACTAAAATGATATGAAAGTGTCTAACTTCTCCCGTATAGAAACATTTTATCTTATAGCTTTAGTTATTAATATTATTATATTTTTTTACATTAGAATGATAATATGAAAGTGTCTAACTTCTTCTGTAGAGAAACATTTTATTCATACAGCTTTAGTTATTAATATTATTACATTTCTCGTACTGACTATCAAGGTTTCATCTGTCTATTTGTGTGAGAATATTTTTTTTTTATATAATATATGAGTTTTCCATAAAGTTTGTTTTTGTTGGTTTAGCCGTAAAATAAAATATCTCTGGTTTTATTTTTTCAATATTTCTTTGTTTTTGTTTTTGCAATAATGGTCAACAAGTCAATAATGATAAATTTGTTCCAATGGAGGTAAAAAAAAGGGAAAAAGTACAATAAAAATAATACTCAGTATATTAGTTATAAATATTGCGGAATCTAATTATCTAGTAAAATGTCAGAGTATATCTCATATTCAACGTCATTATTACGAGAGTTATTCTTTGTAAAGATTAGGTACAGTAATTAGTATTCCACTATCCCTATTATGTCAATATTAATTTAGAGAACGCTACAGTTATATATGTACAAAAATAATATTGATTTAGTGGTGAATGAAAGAATTTTAAGTTACATATTATCATAGGACATATAATTTGAGATGATTATGAAGTCATTGAATACCCTCTTTTTTATTAAAGTGGCTTTTCAATTAAAAAAGATATAATCAAGACAAGCATTATAATGCAAATAAAATATTTAATGTGAAAAAGATAGCACCTATATTTTACTGAATTGGTTTGCCCTTGTATATAGTTAAATTTAAATTGTTCTCATACTTTTTTTCACATTGTTTTTTTCAACTGTATCCAAAATACGGAAATATCTTTCTATATATGGAGTTATTAGTGAATCAAAAAGGAGTTGAAATTAGGTGTAAAAGATTTGTAGCTAGGCAGGTTCAAACGATTACCGACCACAGAACTTAATCTAAAATTTCTTTGAAGTTGAGATATCTCACTCTCATTAGATTCTTGAAAATATTTTCCGCCGTTCTATAGCATCTACAATTCTTCTTCTCTCAAGGGGTTAACTACTGCACTGTAATTGTTCAGTGGCCACTTTCCTCTAGGTAAGGATAGAAGAGATTCTTTAGCTACAGTAGGCAGCTCTTCTATGAGAAGGGCACTCCAAACTCAAACCATTGTTCTCTAGTCTTGTGTAGTGCCATAGCCTCTGTACCATGGTCTTCCACTGTCTTGGGTTAGAGTGCTCTTGCTTGAGGGTACACTCGGGTATACTATTCTATATTATTTCTCTTCCACTCGCATTGTTAAAGTTTTTATAGTTTTTATAGGAAATATTTATTATAATGTTACTGTTCTTATAATATTTTATTTTTCCTGTTTCATTTCTTTACTAGGCTATTTTCCCTGTTGGAGCCCCCAGGTTTATAGAATCCTGCTTTACTAACTAGGGTTGTAGCTTAGCAAGTAATAATAATAATAATAATAATAATAATAATAATAATAATAATAATAATAATAATAATGATAATAATAATAATAATAATAATAATAATAATAATTCAAACCATGATTGATATTACAGTTTGCTCAGATCAGTCTAAAAGAAAGCTTTTTATTCAATAATCTCCCTTTAATTTTCATTATTTATGATGAGTTATTTTAAAACATATGCTAATGGCATAATAACTATATTCGAAATTAGGTCTGGATACGCAATTGTGTAGATCATAGTATCAAAGTAAAGGAATTTTGCCAATTACAGAACATTTTCAACGATGAATTTGGTACATTAACAATTAAGAGATTGCTCTCATGCTTTACTATACAAATTAGTTATGGTTTGTCACGTCAGAATCCTACTAATTTCCTTCCCCTTAAAGACATGATTACTAATTTTAATACTAAGGAAAGAAAGTACCAGTACTGCAACAGAAAAGGAAGAAGAAGAAATAACATGTCTTGAGTCTTAATTGAAGGGAAAAGCC
>NW_027171894.1:257500-260000 GCF_036898095.1 Palaemon carinicauda
AGAATAGTGTGCCCGAGTGTAACCCTCACCCAAATAGGTAAAAAAAATGATTTAATAGAAAAATTAAATTTTGTCCCCTTTCAGAATAAAAAACTAAAGAGAAAAAACAATAAAACTATTTTCCGTTCAATTCCCCTATAATAGAATGCATTAAATTTGGATGGGCTCAGGAATATCGAATATAAGAAGAAATGGGACGAAAAAGGGTTCCGGCATTTGGAAGAATTATCCGGTGCAATTATATTTCTGATAAAAGGGAGAGGGAGAGACAATGAGAATCCAAAGAAATTAAATTAAGTAAAGCCGGAGAAAATGGGGCAGTATGTTTTTAATGTGGTGGAATTCCCGATGCAAAAAAAGGGTTATGCAAATAGTTTTGGGATGTGAGTTCATAATTATCTCTCTCTCTCTCTCTCTCTCTCTCTCTCTCTCTCTCTCTCTCTCTCTCTCTCTCTCTCTCTCTCTCTCGGTGCTATTATAGTATGCTATCTACCGTCGAATTTCTATTATAGTATGCTATCTACCGTCGAATTTCTACTATAGTATGGTATCTACCACAAAGTATGTTGTCTACCGTCAATGTTAATCCTCCTGTTTGATGAGGATTATCAAACAGATTACTTACCACCAGTATGTTATCCTCATTGGACTTTAATGATGGTTTAATAATATTTATTGGCTGGACAACATGGGTGCATAATTATAAGCAGTTTGTAGGGAAACTTTTTTTTACAAATTATTCAAAGCTCATCATACAACAATGTTACTAGTTAATCAAATGAAAAATCAAATATTACAAAACTGAAATAAAATAATTTATGAAAAATATTCAATCAAAGATTTACTCTACTACTGCATGTAAACATATCTTACATCATTCAAGAAAGCAGGAAATACATCTTCGCCTTTTCTCGGAACTTTCCCATTGAAACCACCACACTACACACTTCCAGACACATTAAACCAATCAGTGACAGTATTAGGGGATTTCCCAGTTAATTGTAAAGTAGTGTTAATTGGGGTCTCATAAACAAAATAATAAACCAATTCCAAAATTACAGAAAAGGGTGGTAGATAGCAAAATTGGTGGTAGATAGCATACTATAATAGCACCCTCTCTCTCTCTCTCTCTCTCTCTCTCTCTCTCTCTCTCTCTCTCTCTCTCTCTCTCTCTCTCTCTCATTTTTGTATAGATAGTTTTATCAACCTTCTTACATATATATTTAAACTAGCAAACATCTAAATACTTTATCTTTCTTATAAATACATTTACATGAAGAGAAACTGGATTTAGAGTTTGTATCTGTGTGAGTGACAAGTTGTGTATTCAAGTCCGGCTAAGGCAAGTTTTTGAGACTTATACTTAGCTGTTTATTTTTAGCGTTAAGAGATAAAAATATATTGTTAATGTTTATAGTTGATCCAGAACTTATTGCAAAAAGAGGAAAGTAACTCCATAAAACAAATCCATCCTGTTCGTAATACTAGGCATGCAGTTAATTCTATTAGTCAGGCTCAATACTACACAGTACTCTAGAAGTTTTATTCCAGCTGTGACCAAGTTGTGGAATGATCTTCCTGATCGGGTAGTTAAATCAGTAGAACTTGAAAAGTTCAAACTTGCTGCAAACGTTTTCACGTTGAACAGGCTGGCATAAGTCTTTTTGTAGTTTATATATGAAATATCTGTTTTATTGTTGTTAATGTTTTTCAGATATTTTATTTTAATTGTTTACCACTCCTTATGTCGTTTATTATTTAATTATTTCCTTTCCTCACTGAGCTATTTTTTTCCTATTGGGGCATCCTGCTTTTCCACCTAGTATTGTAGCTTAGCTAGTAATACTACTACTACTACTACTACTACTACTAATAATAATAATAATAATAATAATAATAATAATAATAATAATAATAATAATAATTTGATATTGATGGCTGAACATTGGGAATGGCTGATTAAGTATTTGGGTGTAAGCATATTGAATGATAGAAGTATGAAAAGATGCAACTTATAGATTGTTTGAGACCAGAAGAATAGTAAAAAAAAATGTATATGGTAAAATTTGATATTAGTATATATAATCCTTTACCTTTGATCTGTTCATTTTTAAATTGATACTTATGTTATGCTTAATGTGTGTTCAGCACTTTAGATATTATTTTGTTTTAAGTCTAGTCCCGTTGAACTTAGATGCTTTGATATATGTGTAGAACAATAAATATTCCTCATAAAGATTATGAATATTTTAGTTATTCTAATCTTTACTTACAGATATGACGCACAAAATTCCAATTATCATATCATTTCAATACCATGATTCTACTGATTATCTATTGAGTAAAGTTTTAAACTGACGTTTATCCGATTTCTGCAGAAAATTTATTCTCCGTTACTTCAATCATCCTTCAGATACAGATCAAATCACCGACTTGATTCTTTCAATCTATATATTCTTTCTCTCTACCACAAATTGATCCAAGTCACCATTCTTCAAAA
>NW_027171894.1:265000-280000 GCF_036898095.1 Palaemon carinicauda
TAAAATTCAAAATATTATTTTGAGAAGGAAAGGTAACCACGTAAGTTAAAAATATAGACATTCCGTAAATATTGAATTTACTCTCTAGTTTCATGATATCGAAAATCCAAATATTTCAATATCGTTTCCAACGCTTCCAGAAGGCTAAAATTACTACCAGATTTTTGCTCAAATAGCATCTAAAACATTTACATCGCTTTCAGAAGTCTGAATTTATTGCCAGATCTTTGCTCAGAAAACATCTAAAACATTTACATCGCTTCCAGAAGTCTAAAATTACGGTCAGATCTTTACTCAGATAACATCTAAAACATTTACAGCGCTTCCAGAAGTCTAAATTTACTGCCAGATCTTTGCTCAGATAACATCTAAAACATTTACAACGCTTCCAGAAGTCTAAGATTACGGCCAGATCTTTGCTCAGATAACATCTAAAACATTTACAACGCTTCCAGAAGTCTAAGATTACGGCCAGATCTTTGCTCATCATCTAAAACATTTACAACGCTTCCAGAAGTCTAAATTTACTGCCAGATCTTTGCTCAGCGTCTAAAACATTTACATCGCTTCCAGAAGTCTAAAATTACAGCCAGATCTTTGCTCAGCATCTAAAACATTTACATCGCTTCCAAAAGTCTAAAATTACAGCCAGATCTTTGCTCAGCATCTAAAACATTTACATCGCTTCCAGAAGTCTAAAATTACAGCCAGATCTTTGCTCAGCATCTAAAACATTTACATCGCTTCCAGAAGTCTAAAATTACAGCCAGATCTTTGCTCAAAAATTCAGTTATTGTTAGAAAAAATGGTCTTCCGAAATCTGATAAGTATAGATATAAATTATCATCCCTTTAACGTATCACTGATGAAAAAAAATTGATATTTGATTCTGTCTCATCATATTATGCTTATGGTAAGGAAGACTTTACCTTTGTACCAACCGTGTGTCACACGATCGTACATAGTTCATTTTGTGCTTGTATCTTCGCTCTCCCCTCGCACTAAAAAGAACCTGAAAAATCATGTCTACTTTTTTCCTCTGTAACATTGTCGATTTCTCAACATGAAAATTCTTGTTACTTTGAGATTTTGTATATAAAGGAGAGTGTTCTACAATAAACTAACTCAGTTGCTTTCACACTACCTTTGAGTTCACAACCTTCTCTCGGCCCGTTACACTTTTCTTTAAACTTGCAACTTAGGATATCAATCTCTAAAATGATAGTCTTATGCGACAGTCGGTTTTTAAGCCCTTTAGATGCATAATTAAGGATTATCTTTTTATTCCCCGGCTGAATAAGAAAACACCTTTAGAAAATTTCCATCTTCACAATGATATTATCTTCCTTAAATTTCAACTCTCTCTCTCTCTCTCTCTCTCTCTCTCTCTCTCTCTCTCTCTCTCTCTCTCTCTCTCTCTCTCTCCCTCATGAAGATTCCATATTGTGAATTATAATTGGGAGGCCATGCTAAAAAACAGTCCATCCAATTATTAGTAAAATCTGAGCCCGAAGTGAGAAAATCTTTCAACTTTAATAGAATGATCTCTTATAAGAAAATTTCCAAAGGTATTTTATATCCTTGATATTGTTCTAGTAATTTCAATTCATTAGCATGAAGTCAAATTCAATTCAGATTTTATTCAAAATAAAATATCACAAGACATTTATTGCTTCATTTATCAATTTGTTTTTTTATCAGAGAAAATCCCTTAATTGACGAAGACACTTTACATATTCTAATTGCACGCCTCTGATTAGTATTTCAGTATTTTGCGTGCAAATCTTACCCTTTCTAGAATGTCGCACCCCAAAAATCAGGTTCATTAACGTCTAAAAGGATAAAATCATATATTTTAAGTCGATCAGACAAAAGCTGACGTTTTCTTTCTTTCTTTCTTTTCCTACTACGTCACGAAGGCTGTACGCTCACGCATACTCAGTATCAAATACACCAATGAAATAGTATTTGTTTTTAGATAAATTCCAATTTAGTACACTTTTTGATATACATTACCATGTACAAAGTTATTCAATCATACAGGTTTTATTCTCTTAAACTTATTTTAAATGATGGAATAACTGCTGAAATGATATTGGCTGAAAATGGAGTGACCCCCAGAATACTTACAAGATTATTTTGTAGAATGTGGCGTGAAGAGGCAAAACCTGATGATTGGGAGTTAGAGTGTTGGTGAAAATGGCATAAAAAGGTGATTTAACTGCTTGCAATAATTACAGAGGCCTCACACTTACGTCAGTTGTCATGAAAATATATAGCATACTCATTCTAAAGAGAACAGAGATAAAGATTGATAAAAAAACTGATAGATAAACAAGCAGGATTTAGAAAAGGCAGAAGTTGTACAGACCAAATTTTCCTTTTAAGAAATGTTGTACAGTAATATGTAGAATGTAGAAATCCACTTTTGATGGCATTTGTGGACTATGAAAAACCTTTTGATAGCGTGCACTGGCCACTTTTGTGGAGAGTCCTGCGTTATTATGGAGTTCCTTTTATACATGCAAATTTGATTAAGTTTGTTCATGAGCACAGCAAGTGCAACGTTAATGTTAGTGAATTCCTATCAAATGAATTTCCATTGAAAAGCGGAGCAGTCTAAAAGAATGTGTTGTCAACTATATTATTTATCTTCCTCAAGGATTTTGTAATGAATTGAACCGTTGGGGATAGTGGAGAAGGATTAGACTGGATTGGTAACAGGAAATTAAATGACCTGGAGTAGGCTGATGACGCTATCCTTATTAGCAGAACACAACATGAGTTGCAATGCTTGCTTACCAGAAGGCATGAAATATCATAGGACGTTGGGCTCAAGATGAATAGAAGAAAGTCAGAGATGATGAGAACATCTTTGGAAGGAGAAAGGATTAATGAGGTAGAATCATTTAAGTATTTAGAAGCTATGATCTCTAGAATTGGAGTTCAATAAAAGATGAGAAAAAAAAACAGATCATATAATGAGTAAGTTAAAGAAAATTAAGAAATCAAATCACCTGAAATTACATTTAAAAATCAGGCTATATATCCGTTTAGTGAGATCTGTGTTACAGTAGGGACATGTAACCCAAGATATCTTAGTGCATCGGCAGAGGATCTTGATAATAACTCTACTGCATCTAAACACTGTCTCTGTTTCCCATTTACACAGATGTGTCTAATTTATTTTATGTGCTAATTCATACTCTGATTTAATGATATTGAGCATTTCACGAACAATTGAATTTGAAACAGTCCCCAATCTCTAAATGGTGTCCTGTATCTTTTGTTATTTATTATCAGATGAGGAACACCTACAAAGACAAATATCTTTCTGTGGCTAACAGGATTCTTGAAAGAAATATTGTCTTCAAGAGGAAAAATATCCATTTCCTTACAAACGCAAAGGTTGTCTACGAAGGACCTGATGCCTAGAGTCGACGCGTCCTCATGGGCAGCCACATAGATTTAAATGGAAAAAAAAAAAAAAAAAAAAAAAAAAAATGGCGTTCACGATTTTTTATTATTTGTCCCTTTGCTAAAAAGTTATATTAGTCCATGAATACGAGAGCAAACTAAAGTAGAGAATATCCTAAAAACATGTATGAAAATGAATGGATATAGGCAGGACATATAATGAGAATGACATATAATAGATGGACATTAAGAATAACAGAATGGGTCCCATCCTTATATATTACAAAAGAAGGAGGGGAAGGAAGAGAAGACGGTGGACTGATGAACTAAGAAAGTTTGCGGGTGTGGATTTGAATAGAAAGACCATAAACAGACAGGAGTAGGACATATCTGAAGCCTTTATTCTGCAGTGGACTAGATAAGGCTCAAGATGATGATAATGGTATTGAAGGCACTCGGGAATATGCCATATAAACTATAAAAGTAAACAAAGTCTGATTTTTGCTACGTAGTAATAGTGGGTATAATGGAGATTACGGATTTATGAAAAGAATGACTACAAAAGAAGATTTTCTTTTATTTTTACTTCGTGTTTCGAGGCACTAGAAGATGCTGTATCAATCAGACAATAAATACAGCTTTCGTAATAATTTTTCTTAATAGGATCCCTTCCTAATCTACATCTCTTGACTACTTTTGATTTCGTAACTTATTTGATTATTACTAACTTTCTCAAGGTATTATTTCCCTCTAAAGCTGTACTTTTTGTCAGATCCAACAAATAATGTGCACCAAACATTTGCGGCCTCTGGCGGACACTAAATTTGGCTTTTTATTTGCTGGCAAAGAAGTTAAATTTCTGTTTGATCTTTTTTTTTCAGGTCACAAACTTTGCTTATCTTTTCTCGCGGGGAAAAGTTATTTCTTTCCCGGTGAAGGTTTTTTGCCTTTGAGAAAACCTTAAGACTTTTATTTTCTTTTCTAACCTTTATTGAAGCTTGTTTTCCTCGTTCAACTTTTTGTATATATTTCCATTTTTTTAATCTTGATAAGACACTATTTTTAATTTGAATGACTGATTTTCAAACCAGGTGCAAAATATGTTTTGCTAAGTAGATCCACATGAGTTTTCCCGCATAACTTATTTGTTTAATTTTCTTATTCGTCTTCCTTATTTAATTATTTGTGGTATAGTTTTCTGTACGGAAGGCTTTCCCATCGGGAGTTCTCAAGCTTGTAGTATTCAGATTTTTCAGTTGAAGCTGCAGGTTGGACAAAATTATTATCATCAACAGCAACAAAAACATTAGTAATGTTAACTAGAACGGGTACTCGGTAGAGCGCATACCTACGCCTATATCCTGTTATATATCACACAAGGTAGGCAATTGAATTATGCTCATTTTGGTTCTAGTTTAATGCAAATCAGATGAAAATTGGCCACAATATGGCAAAAAAAAAAAAAAAAAAAAAAAAAAAAAACGTTCATGACCTTTTACGTGATCTTGGCCTTGACTTTTGACCCAATTGCTTAAAATCTAATCAAATTGTTCTTTGATCATGGGCAGTCATCTCTCCAAATTTCATGAAATTCGGTCAAATAGTTTTTAGGTTATGCGAATCACAAACACACGGACAGACATACAAACAAATACACGCCTATCAAAACATAACCTTCTGGCGAAGGTAATAACAAGATCAATGAGAATTTGTCTCCCCTTTTTAAGATTTTCTATTCCACCGAAGGATTCTTTTAGTTCATTATCCTGAGACATGATTTTGTTTTTTCCTCAACTATTCACACATAAAAATAATCCTTTCGCCCCTCGTGTGTTACTTACAAAATTATTAATAATTTCTTTAGATGGCAGTATAATTTTCTTTGTATTCCCAAAGGAATAGGCATTGTGTCTTTCTTCTCGCTATTACCACGTTTTTAAAGATAATCAACAGATCACAATTAGATGACATTAAAGTCATTATATCACCTGGTGTGCATTCTTTTTTACATTCTCTTCAAACTCGAGTAATGTAATTTTTACCCCTCATTCTCTCTCTCTCTCTCTCTCTCTCTCTCTCTCTCTCTCTCTCTCTCTCTCTCTCTCTCTCTCTCTCTCTCTCTCTCTCTCTCTTCGTTACATCACCTGCAAAATTACACGCTTATATTTTTCTTCTCATTCTCCAAGTTGATGTATATTATTTACTGTGATATTTCACATGTTAAGCAACAAACGACTTTTCTCCCAGTGATGAGTTTCTTAATTCATTTGCGTTGGAGTTTCAGTAAAAAACCTAAATTTACTTTTTTTTTATTTTTTTAAAAAGACTCTCTTACTGATCAATTCTCCTCGGTCGCTTTCGTACTTAGAATTCTAAATTATCTCTCCTTTTAGATTTATCTGAGAATTAATATTGACAAGTCATCCGATCGTTGAGGTTCATAAGAGTATAGATAGTGTCTCTTGATTTTTAAGCCGATTGAAGTTTTCTGCTTAAAACACACACACACACACACACACATGTATATATACACACACATATATATATAAATATATATATATATATATATATATATATATATATATATATGTATATATATATATATACATACATATATATATATATATATATATATATATATATATATATATATATATATATATATTTTGGGCTCAAGCCATGTCGTCCTGATGGAAGTTCCTATAGGGTAGCTTCCTAGGGTATATTACAACTACGGCGATATTCCCAGAGAATTTACCTTAAGGTACCAGAATTCTAACTCCTGGAGCGAGTATCCCTCGTGAAAGGGATATCGCGACATATCAGAGGACGTATTCTAGACACGTCACATGGCAATCTACGACCTGAACAGAGATTCGTCTCGTAGGAGGGAGATTGACGAGATACGAATTCGGGAAAGAAAAAGGGGGAGCCGCTCCCAAGGCTTCCCTATCCCCCGATTCGTATGCGTGCCTGGCGCCAATCCTGGCGCCATCTGTATTCCTTTTTGCGTAGCTTAACAACTCGGTGTTTTTTCCTGTTTTTCTCGCAAATCTTGGATTTATTCAGCTTTTCATGGCTTCTTCGTCTTCGTTGACCTCGGATAAGTTGAGTACAGTGTCTGTTATGTATAAATGTAGGCTCTTGGTAAAATTTTGAGGGATTAATAGGATTAATCTTTGATACAAGAGCCGTAGCCTACCAGAGGTGTCCTGGACACTGTCACTCGCTAGGTATAAATTAGTTAGTCAGAGTGACATTCCTGGTTGTTTTGCTTAATAAAATTTAGCTATTTAGCTTTACATAGGATTTCCTTTCGTGCTTAGTATTATTTGGCGAAGTATTCGCCATTCTGGCCTACGCTAGGCCATGTAGCCTAGTCGTTTGGTCCTAGTACTTAATGCATGATTATGGTTTTTCCGAGTGTAATTAAAATTTTATTGAAGCTTTAGGCTATATTTTATTCATTTTAGACTGTGTGGAATATTTCCAAGATTGTATACGTGAGAGTTTCGGTGAATTAGGTAATCGATTCTCTTGGTGCCTAGGCTAATTGCTTATGGAGCCTTAGTATACTTTATTATACTCCCCGGTTGCTTTCTTTTCTTCGGAGAAGGTATGCAATCCCTTTCCCTCTGTTTAAGCCTTGGGCTTATCCCTAAGTGGTTTTTTCCGAATTTATTTTCGATAAAACTATACTAGGGTGTTACTGTACCTTCCTGTTCCAGCAGAGTCTGGTTCAAAGAGGGACAGAACAACAGAGTTTTTAGTCTGAGTCCGTGTTGTTTGGCTTGGGGCAGAGTCTCCCTCGCTGACCTAACACTTACAAAGGGAGCTGAGCTCCCTTAGGTCACTGTCGAAGGTTTCTGTAGTTATGATTCCTTCTTGTGTGATCGACCAGACTAAGTCCTGTTGCTGTTCTCGGGGAGGATAAATCTTCCCTTGGGAGTTGCAACGCCTTCCTTGCTTTGGTGCTCTGGAAGCTGGCAGGTATTATACTACTGCGCTGGCCCTTTCCCTTAGATCTCCCTTAGGCTAAGACAGAGTTCTTGGCTGCGGGTGATCTGTCACTAAAGCAAGGTTGGCAGGACCCTCTTGTCCCTTCCCCCTCTATCTCCGTAATGGCCTAGCCATTACTGTACTGTACCTTGCCGGCCGGCAGAGCTGGCCGGCAGGGGTATTACTGTACCATATGTCATTCTACTTCTGGACCTAGTATAGGTTGGGATATGGATTGACTAAGCCCATTGCCGGCCGGCAGAGACGCTGGACGGCAAGGGTCTTATGTTTTCGAGTGCTGCCCGGACCTCTCTTGGTCCCTCATCCATGCCTGCCGGCAGAGCCGGACGGCATTGGTCAAGGAAGCCTGAATTAAGTTTCTCCCCTTCCTTATATGCACTCTTTCGGTTGCCGGGCTTGGGGGGTTGTGTACACTCTTATCCCGGCATCCATTCTATTTTCTTCTAGTGCTGTACCTGTCCCGGCAGCCGGCCTATGAGGCCGGCTGCCGGCCTATGAGGCCGGCAGCCGGGCAGGTGTAGTCTTCTGGTTCTTTTGCTGCCGGCTGGCATCGGTCTTGTACCTTTGCCGGCCGGCTTATGTCAGTCCTTGTCTGCCGGTCACCAAGAGTGTGGCCGGCAGCTGGGTACTACCTTGTGTAGTTGCTGGCCGGCAATCATTGCCGGCCAACACTGGCTGTTGCTGGCCGGCAGCTGCTGCCACCGGCACAGGCATTTGAACCAGAGGGCTGCCGCCCTATAGCTGTTAAGTAGTATACTTTAAAGCTAATTGTGGTGTGTGCCGGCCGGCAAAGGCAGGCCGGCACACATCCTCCTATACTGTACTAGTATTCTTCTGTATAGCATATACAGTAAGAAGAAAACTATAGTAAAAGTTTAGGTACAGCACTGTATCTTCTAACACTATTGTGTTTTCTTACACAGCCCTTTGCTGTTGCCCTCAGACAGGAAGCAGAGTTCTTCCCCGTCTATTATCCAGGATTTTTAAAATCATTGCCTAGGTGTGAGCTCCACCTGTTTCCTCTGGAAACCTTGCATTGGTTACTCTAGTAGAGATAAACCATTTTTGATTTTATTATCTGGAAGGCTGCAACAATGGGTTGTGAGGGAAACACAAGTGTGTGTCTTTCATTTATGAATTGTTATGCTATACTATGCATATCCAGTGATACATAGTTCACTTGATACTCATGGAAATTTCTTCTCTTTACAGGAGGACCCTCCGAAGTGCGGAAATGTTTTCTGCAATGTCCGCAGCAAGAACCTCTGCGGACATGAGTGTTGTAGGAGACACGCAGCATGCGCTGTCTCCAAGGATGATCTCCAGTATTGGGACCCTCAGGTATGTACTGTATGCACTAACCTGATTACTGAGGCTTTTGATTCCCCTAGAACGGCGGAATCAAGGGATATAGCTAGGGAAAAGCTTCGTACTTGGGTAAGGGGCTTCAAGAAGAACACCTCTGGCCCTTATCTTCCAAGTGAGAAGATGAGGGCGTATCTTTTTCCCCAGGCATCAGCTGAGGCAGTGATTCCCCAGCCTCAAGAGGAGATCCTTCAAGATCAAGTCCAGGTGGACGAGGAAGTCGCAGATGCGATGCAAGACATCCAGTTGTGTGACAGGATGTCTGACCTGGACGATCGTTTGGAAGAAGACCTCCTGGCAGAAGGTCAGGATCAAGTTCAAACCCCGGATGTCGTAGAGGATGAGGTCGACGAGGTGTCGGCTACTCCGGTTCAGATGCCGGAGCCTATCCCCTCAACATCGGCTGGCCTCCCAGTAGAACTGGGACAGGCCCTCTCTTCGATTGTTGGAATGATCCAACAAATGCAGAAGGAGAATCAGAAGAAGGCGGCTGCAATGGAACTGCGTATGCAGTCCCTGGCAGAATCACATGGGCCCCGGAAAAGGCTCAATGTGAAAGACCTTCCCATATGCTCAGATGCTAACCCATGGAGGTATGCTGAGCACATGCCGATGACGACTGGAAAGATCGTCATTTCGGATAAGCTGGGTTCAGTTCCCCTAGAGGAGGTAGAATTCTGGCCCAGCAAGGCATCATATCCGGACTGCTATGTCCGGCTGAGAAAAGAACCAGCTTCAAGGGAGGAGACAGAGCCGAAGGAGGTCATTGTTATGGACCACGCTAAGGCTCAAGCCCTACTTTCATCCTCGATGAAAGAGAGGGGCTTCTCGAATTCGAAGGTAGCTGCATTGAGCAAGAAGCTCCCTTCGTTTGTGTCCTCTCCTGATAGAGCCTTCCCCTTTTTACAGAAAGGGTTTGCGGCTGTCCTAAAGGCAGTCGAGGCCGGCAAGCCTTGCCCCTCCCTGGAGGAGTGTAAACCCTTGTCGCTGGCTCTACCTATGGACCACAAAGACTGGAAGGATGTCCATCTGACATTCTCAGTGGGAAAGTTGGAGGCTGATATTGCCGGACGGCAATTCGGCGAGGACCTCCCCAAGCTGTCCGAATCTCTTTTACGAAGAGAGTTCGAGACAAAAGAAAGACTGGCTGCCTCAATGTCTCATCAGACTACTCTCGAGACGATGGCAAGTGACCCCAAGGTCCATGAAATGTTCATGGTAGTGGCTAAGTCTCACTTAGCCACAGTGACGAAGGACCTTTATAGCTTCGTCAAGGCAAGGAGAGCTTGCAGGGAGTTCGTGTTCACCGGGGCTTCGGTGAGACACGAGCCAAGGAAGTTAATCTCCTCCAACATTTGGGGAAAAGACCTTTTCCCTACCGATGTGGTCAAAGAGGTTGTTGATAAGGCCGCCGTGGAGAATAGAAATCTTCTCCAGAAGTGGGGCCTGGCTATCAAAAGAAAATCTTCCCCGGATGAGGGTCCTCAACCAAAGAGGAAGAATATGAAGACTAGGCTACCATCTCGGCCAGCCAAGCCTTATAGACAGCAACAGCAACTGCAATTGCCTTTGCCTCCAGTGCCCCAGATGGTGGCACAAACCCCGACTGCCTTTCAGTGGGTACCCCAGGCGGTGCCAGGTCAGTCAACCACATTCGCCCCAACGTTCGAAGGACAGTCTTCTTCCTTTCGTGCAAAACCTAGAGGAGCAGCCAGAGGCTCGTCTAGGCGCCCCTCAAGGGGAAGGGGATTCAGAGGTGGTCGTGGTCAGGGAGGCAAGACCTCAGGACGGCAGTCCAAGTGAAATGATACCGGTAGGAGGGAGACTGATGAAATTTTGGGATCGCTGGACCTTCGATCCCTGGGCCCAAAGCCTACTCAAGAATGGACTGGGTTGGAGCTGGTACAGCACTCCACCCCCATGCCTTCGGTTTTTCCAACACTCCACCCCCATTTTGGAGGAGTACGTTCAAGAACTGTTGGAGAAAAATGTGATCCGAAAGGTGAAGTCCATCAAATTCCAAGGGAGGCTGTTTTGTGTTCCCAAGAAAGACTCGGAAAAGCTCAGAGTCATTCTGGACTTGTCACCACTCAACAAGTTCATAGTGAATTGCAAATTCAAGATGCTAACACTGCAACACATAAGGACCTTACTGCCCAAGAGGGCATACTCAGTCTCTATAGACTTGTCAGACGCCTATTGGCACATTCCAATCAGCCGTCGACTCTCCCCCTACCTAGGGTTCAGGCTACAACGGAAACTGTACGCCTTCAGAGCCATGCCATTCGGGCTAAACATAGCCCCAAGGATTTTCACGAAGCTTGCGAGCGCAGCTCTCAAACAATTACGCCTAAAGGGAATTCAGGTAGTAGCCTACCTGGACGACTGGCTGGTGTGGGCAGCATCCGAGACCGAATGCTTGCAAGCTTCCAGTCAGGTGATCCAGTTCCTAGAGTACCTAGGCTTCAAGATCAACAAGAAAAAGTCTCGACTTTCTCCATCCCAAAAGTTCCAGTGGCTGGGAATCCACTGGGACCTTTTGTCACACAGTTTCTCCATCCCAATGAAGAAAAGGAAGGAGATAGCGGGCTCTGTCAAGAGACTTCTAGATTCCGAAAGGATATCAAGACGCGAACAGGAGAGGGTACTAGGCTCTCTCCAGTTTGCTTCAGTGACAGACCCAGTGCTAAGAGCACAGCTAAAGGATGCAACCGGAGTTTGGAGAAGGTATGCATCAAACGCGCGAAGAGACCTGAGAAGACCAGTGCCGCCTCGGCTACGTACTCTTCTCAGACCTTGGTCCCAAGCCAGACATCTAAAGAAGTCTGTTCTTCTTCAGCCACCTCCCCCGTCGTTGACGATTCACTCAGACGCCTCAAAGGAGGGATGGGGAGGTCACTCTCATCGGAAAAAAGTCCAGGGGACTTGGTCCAAGCTATTCAGGACCTTTCATATAAACTTTCTAGAAGCTATGGCAGTGCTCCTTACCTTAAAGAAAGTCTCCCCGCGTCACTCGATCCACATAAGATTGGTGACAGACAGCGAGGTGGTTGTGAGATGCTTGAATCGACAAGGGTCGAGGTCACCACCTCTCAACCAAGTGATGTTAGCCATTTTCCGATTGGCGGAAAAGAAGAAGTGGTACCTGTCAGCAGTTCACCTTCAAGGAGTCCGCAATGTGACAGCGGACGCTCTATCCAGGTTCACACCGATAGAGTCGGAATGGTCCTTAGACGCAGGATCATTTTCCTTCATTCTGAATCAAGTCCCAGAACTGCAAATAGACCTCTTTGCGACGAAAGACAACAAGAAGTTGCCCCTGTACGTGTCCCCGTACGAGGACCCCTTAGCGGAAGCAGTGGACGCAATGTCCCTCGACTGGAACAGATGGTCCAGGATTTATCTGTTCCCTCCTCACAACCTTCTGTTGAGGGTCCTCAACAAACTGAGATCCTTCAAGGGGGTAGCGGCAATAGTGGCCCACAAGTGGGCGAACAGCATGTGGTTCCCCTTGGCGTTGGAACTACAGATGAAGTTCGTGCCGCTACCACATCCAGTTCTGACCCAGCGAGTCCAGAAGTCGACTGTCTGCGCTTCATTACAGAAAACCCAGACCCTGCAGCTCATGATTTTCTCGCCCTAGCGGTGAGAAAGCGCTTCGGGATTTCGAAAGCCAGCATAGACTTCCTAGAGGAATACAAGTGCAAATCGACTAGAAGGCAATATGAGTCATCTTGGAGAAAATGGGTGGCCTTTGTAAAGGCAAAGAATCCGCAGGAGATCTCAACAGATTTCTGCTTATCTTTCTTCATCCACCTCCATGGCCAAGGATTGGCAGCTAACACGATTTCAGTGTGTAAATCGGCTTTGATGAGACCCATTTTATTTGCCTTCCAGATCGACCTAGGTAACGAGATCTTTAATAAAGTTCCGAAAGCCTGCGCTAGGCTCAGACCTTCAGCACCTCCAAAGCCCATCTCATGGTCTTTAGACAAAGTTCTTCACTTCGCCTCCTTGTTGAGCAATGAAGAATGTGCGTTAAAGGATTTGACGCAAAAAGTTATTTTCCTATTTGCACTCGCGTCCGGGGCCAGGGTTAGTGAGATCGTAGCCCTCTCGAGAGAGGCAGGTCGTGTTCAGTTCCTGGATGGGGGGGAGCTGAACCTGTTTCCGGATCCTACGTTTCTCGCCAAGAATGAGTTACCCACCAACAGGTGGGGTCCCTGGAGAATCTGTCCTCTGAAAGAAGATGCATCTCTATGTCCAGTAGAATGCCTAAAGGTCTATCTTCGTAGAACTTCAGACTTCAAGGGTAGTCAACTATTCAGGGGAGAAACATCAGGCTCAAATTTATCTCTGAATCAACTCAGAGCGAAAATGACATATTTTATTCGCAGAGCGGATCCTGACAGTACACCCGCAGGTCACGATCCGAGGAAAGTTGCCTCATCCCTAAATTTCTTTAATTGTATGGATTTTGAACATCTCCGTTCATACACGGGCTGGAAGTCTTCCAGGGTGTTCTTTCGCCACTATTCGAAGCAAGTAGAGGAACTTAAGAGATCTGTGGTAGCAGTGGGTCGTGTAGTTAACCCTACTGTTTAACTCTGCGAGGAACAGTGGTCTTTATTGGGACGATTAAGTCCAGGGTGAGTGTGTAGGTACATACTGTACTACAAACTAAATGAGGGCACCAAGTGCCCATATAGACTGTTCCTTCCTTCAAAGGTGAACCTTGCATAAGTTCAGACATATGTGCCAAGCGTTTCTAACGCTAATGTGATTGATTTGTAATACAGATTTTTTATGACTTGATACCTTGGTATCTCATTAAAGTGGTGTTTAATGGTTTTTCTTTCAGATAAACAAGTTCTGTTTACTATCATACTTATGCTTAAAGTTTTGGGTTACCCTCTTTTATATAAATATATATATTTGTTGTTAACCTGTCTGTTTATTATCTGTCAATAAACTTGTTCTTGAGAACCTTGCGTCTCTTTCACCTGTGTCAATTTATTGGTATAATTGAGCATTTTAATTCTATGTATCTTATCTGGGATAATTCTGATAGAATTGTTCTGTTTTGCAAGCTATGTTGCATTGGTTTATGTAAGTCCCCTAATGGGAGGACTCCGTCCCATAAAGGGACGAGGGCGGTTTTATTAGTTTCTTCCTATGCGGATATAAACCTTTGTCCAATACAAGTATTGTGCGGATGACTGGTCAATATATTGACGCAGTGGTTCTATACAAACTATGCTTTACTTAATATAGGGCGAGACCACTATATTAGCTTGCCTGGTATTCATACATAGATATATGTACTCTTCGAGACTTTCCAGAGTCTAGTAGGACTCTTCCCTGTAGGGGGCAGGAAGCTCTAACATAGTTTATAGTTAGTTGAAAAGATGTATAACGGTAACATCTTAGGTCTCTAGGTCTAGTCGACCGGGAATAAATATCTCCGGGGAGTACGGCACGTTCTGAGAATCCACAGATACAGTAATGCTCTGGTACACTTCCATCAGGACGACATGGCTTGAGCCCAAAAAACGGATTTTGAGCGAAGCGAAAAATCTATTTTTGGGTGAGATAGCCATGTCGTCCTGATGGACCCGCCCTTGCCTTTCTAAGAAAGGGCTGTAGGACCCCTCCCTACATACAGTATCTGTAGCACCTCGTGTACGCTACAAGGAATACAGATGGCGCCAGGATTGGCGCCAGGCACGCATACGAATCGGGGGATAGGGAAGCCTTGGGAGCGGCTCCCCCTTTTTCTTTCCCGAATTCGTATCTCGTCAATCTCCCTCCTACGAGACGAATCTCTGTTCAGGTCGTAGATTGCCATGTGACGTGTCTAGAATACGTCCTCTGATATGTCGCGATATCCCTTTCACGAGGGATACTCGCTCCAGGAGTTAGAATTCTGGTACCTTAAGGTAAATTCTCTGGGAATATCGCCGTAGTTGTAATATACCCTAGGAAGCTACCCTATAGGAACTTCCATCAGGACGACATGGCTATCTCACCCAAAAATAGATTTTTCGCTTCGCTCAAAATCCGTTATATAATAACTTAGAAAATATGTCTACATATTTTATTTCAAGAAACTCTCCCATAGATATCACATGAATATCTCTTTTGACTAGAATATAAATTTCACAAACACATAGATATGATATATGCCGTGATATTTGA
>NW_027171894.1:287500-305000 GCF_036898095.1 Palaemon carinicauda
GTAAATTCCGTGTTTATTTAACAGTGTATGTTTATGGTAACAAGAGCATCAGAAAGACTCAACGTTTCGAAGGCATAAAGAAACACTCCTTTGCATTATAAGACTTTTTTGTTCTTAGTCTTAGTGCGAGTCCAGAATCATGGAAATAAACTCTGGCCGATATGAGAAAGGACTGAGGTAGAGAGGTGTCATTAATCATTGGTGTGTTCATTTATGTCAGCAAGTTGTCATTATTAAGGTTAATATACCAATATAATATAACATACATAATATATCAATATAGATAAAACTTGTAAGACGTATAATATTTGGTATCTGATTTCCTGATACCTCATTAGAGTACATATGCTATCTAAAACTGTCTAATTTCTGAATAAAGTATGTTTTTATTATTTTTTTTTTCAACATTGATTTTCAAATAAACTAATAAGCTAGAAGGATACATGTATGAAGGAAAGCAACGATACATGTATACAAATCCGCAATACATAGAAAAAAAATCATCATATAGTAAAAAATGCTATAAGAAATTATTTATTAAATTTCCTTTTTTGAAAAAAAAACTGAATTTATCAATCCATCATACCGAGGGATAAATCTTGATTGATAGATTCCTACAAGAGATTGGAGGTTTAATTTCCTGGAGGACGCCCATCTTCATTATTACAGCGGATTGGTAAGTATGTAACAGTTAGCCATTTTATTATAATTTTATCATTGACACTTGTGATTTTCTTTTTTCCAAAGAAGCCACAAATACCCTTTAATATCTAATTCGTTCTGACACCGGATCACAGACTAATGGGGAATTCCCTTAAGGATAAATATTTATGCCTGGCCAAGGATTCGAACCTCGGTGCCAATAGAAACTAGGGTAAACATTAGACTTTTTCCATTCCGCTGTTAAGAGGGATAATAATTGATTCATATTCTGCTGTATCTAGGTTTCCATAATATATAGGAATACCAGAACTGTATTCAAATTCTATACATTGTTCCTTTTTTCTTCAGTCTGCCTTACTGTATATAAAGATAATTTTATGCTTGAAATCCTAAATTTATTGTATTATTTCGTTTTTACATTCGAAGTTCATGAATGGTCTCATCTTACATGGACGCATTTGTCTCTCATAGTTTTCAACAATGATTATAATACAGTTATTATTATTATTATTATTATTATTATTATTATTATTATTGTTGTTGTTGTTGTTGTTGTTGTTGTTATTGTTAGTAATTATAAATAGTAGTAGTAGAAGTAGTAGTAGCAGTATTAATAATAATAATAATAATAATAATAATAATAAAAATGTCCTACCATCACCAATACGCAGTGACCAGCGTGGCGATGGAAATGGCCGAACCCCACTAGAAATGAATAAGGATATGTCAGAGGCCTTTGATCTACAGTGGACTAGAAACGACTGAATTTGCTGTTGTTGTTGTTGTTGTTGTTGCGGTTCTATTACGGCCGAACCTTTCTCTTTCTCTTAGAACAAATATTTTCCTTTTATAAGAATTATAGATGTGAGTGGACTTCCAAGTTAAAAAGAAAACTTATTTTCATATAACAAAATATTCATTATTCTCCATTCTAAGTAAACGAGAAAAATAAACCAAGATGCATAAGGCTTCCTATGTTAATGCAGGTTCTATATACCATCTAAGAGATTTTCCGTACACCAAATATCAGAGAGGAAGTAAGGCCTTAATATAAGTGCTATGGAGGAACATTGCAAAGGGAATTGTTACATGATACTTCCATTAACATGGAACTGCAGACAAAGTCGGTGCTCTTACTCGCTACACATTTTATGCATTATTTATTTCTCTCTCTCTCTCTCTCTCTCTCTCTCTCTCTCTCTCTCTCTCTCTCTCTCTCTCTCTCTCTCTCTCTCTCTCTCTCTCTCTATATATATATATATATATATATATATATATATATATATATATATATATATGTATATATATATAAACACTAACATATATACACACACACACACATATATATATATATATATATATATATATATATATATATATATATATATATATTTATACATATACATAAATAAATATATATGTATATATATATATATATATATATATATATATATATATATATATATATATATATATATATACAGTATATGTGTGTAATATATGTTTTATATATATATATATATATATGTGTGTGTGTATATCTATATATACATGATAAATTTATCAATAACACGTGTGAGTTTTATTATTTTCAAATAAGCCGAAAATACACTTTAGTTTTTAATTCACTCTGCCACGGTATCAAAAAACCCATAAAGAATTTTCTTTATTAATAAATCTTTCTTCATGGCCAAGGATTCACTTTCTAAGCTACAACCTTAGTTGGAGAGGCTGGATGCTATAAGCCCAGGGCCCACAACAGGGAAACTAGCCCAGTGAGGAAAGGAAACAAGGAAAAATAAAATATGTTAATAACAGTAACATTAGAAAAAGATTTCCTATAGAAACTATAGAAACTCTAACAAAACAATAAGAAGAGAAATTAGATAGAATATTGGGCTCGAGTGTACCCTCAAGCAAGAGAATTCAGGATATGTACTTAGACTCTAAATAAACCCATATCCATTATTACAGCGGATTGGTATATTTGTAACACTTCACCGTTTTATCATAATTTTATCACTAACACTTGTGATTTTCTATTTTTCAAATCACAAATACATTTTGATATCGAATTCGCTCTGCCACGGGATCACATGTTAATTGGGAGATTCTTTTAACTATAAGTATTTCTGCCGTGCCAAGGATTCGAACCTCAGCGTCGATAGAAACAAGGGTAAACATTTAACTTAGCAAATTCGGCTGCAAAGAGGAATAATAGTTGATTCTTACTCTGCTGTATTTAATCCTTTCTAATTAAGGATTTGTACTTGTAATCGCAACAACCTATGTCATTAAACAGCCAAATATTATACATACCAATCATCTATAATGTTGGAGATGGGTTGATTTCAGTTAAAAGTACAAACCCTGAATTCGATAGGATTAAGCACACCAGAGTCGAAATCAACTCTTATCTCATTTTACAAAAGATTCCCACTCAAATGTTTGCCCTTATTTCTAAGGGCACTAAGCCTTGATCAGGCAGAATTATTTGATATTAGAAAAATTTCCATATGGCCTTTTGATCTCGTGGCAAAGCGAATTCTATATTAATTGGTATTTTTTACTTTTTATATTTATATATGTATATATACATATATATATATATATATATATATATGTGTGTGTGTGTGTGTGTGTGTATCTATATATATATATATATATATATATATATATTATATATATATATATATATGTACGTATATATGAACATATTGTGGAAAATTATAATGTTAGTGATTAAAATGATTACATTATCATTCAATAAAAGAATGATTAAAATGCTTCCAAAAAAACTTTTCCAAAGAACAAGAAACAGTGTTACACATCCTAATAATCCAAAGTTCATGAGAAAAGAACCAATAATAACGGATTGTGTTTACCATTTCATAACCCAGGTAATCACATCCAAAGACATTCAGTATCTCCACATAGATATTCAGTTTACCATTATCTTATTTATTCAATAAATGGACAACCTTTTTACTAAAGAATTCTTTCATAGGTACCCCTACCCCCCAAAAATAAATAAAATTGAGGTACTGCTAGCTACACCTAGTTGTAGTTAGGAATTGTATCTCTTCTTGAGATAATCTACCTAAATAATGTCGATATTCTGTTTCCTGATCCACGTATTTTTTTTTTCTTTTCTTTTGAGAGTATGTTGAAAATCTCGTTCATAAAACTTATCTTCCATTTATAAAGAGGAAGAAAATAAAATCACACATGTAGGCACAATATTTATTCAACAGTAAAATGATATATTTTTTTATAATTATACTCTCAGAAAGTCATTAAAAATGGTTATATATTTCAGAGGGAATGGATGACTGCTTTTGAGTGCCTTTCACTCGTGTAAAAAATGCTCTAGTTAAAAGGGGTTTCATAGATATCTTTCTTCTTTTATGGCTTTAAGAGTATTTTTCAAACAGTATAAAATCTTCCTACTCTATAAAGAGTTCCTTTGTACTTTAATTACGTATCAAAATGATTGTCAAAAACCGTTCTCAGTATCATGAAGTCTCCTGATTAGTGTTTCACACAGTTTTTGTCTCTCCTGTTGTTAAACCGAGCTCTCTTGCTTTGACAATAAAGGAGAACTTGATCCAATTTCTTGTTCACTAGTCTGTATAGGAAGCCCTTGCTGAGCGTCACAGTCACTCTGATATTGGAAAAGATGGGTAATTTCTCTAGTCACTTCCGTAAACCCAACCGTATGCTTCGTCAGCGGCAGGTCGGGTATGGAACCTGGAGAATGTAACGTTATACTGGGTAAAGATCCAATTGATTCCTGTTGTGGCAAAGGGACTTCTTGGATAAAGGTCTCCTCTTCTTTATGCGATGGGGCAAATGTGGAGACTGGTTCTGGCGAGTGGTCGACGACTCTCGATAGCACTGAAGGGGACATCTGCAGTGAACTGTATTTTGATATGTCCTGGAAGAGATAGGAGTTTGAGAGATGGTTTGATTGAAAACTGTCTATTCGTCCATCTAATGATTTTCAACGTCTTTGTCAATTCAGCATTTTTGAGAGTGGAACATGAATCTGTTACGGTGATTTTCCTTAAGGTTTATATACATAACTGCAAGTAATAAAGTTTAGATTAAGTATATTTATGGCAGCGATTTTGTAAAACCACTTATGGATCTAAAAAGACTATTACTTACTTTAAAAGTTTTGTTAGTGTTCTGATAAATATGTTTCTTAAATGGCAAGGATTCCATTTTCAAGTCGAAGACGAATCTTCTTATTATGTGAAGATGATTTAATGTCAAAAGTGTAATTCCACACAATACTTCTATATAGTCTACTAAAATCAAAATTATAATTACTTCTAAGCTTTGGAAACTCTCTCATCCGGTATGATTAACCTGAGACCTCAATGTATTGAATTTCAGTTCATCATGCTATCCACTTGGTCACTTGCAGAAATTGGTGTATGGATAGAGTGAAGAAAGTATTGGAATAATAAAGTTCTGAAGTTCACACAGAGTATTTCTGAGATAAAGGGTAAAGGTTTGAGCACTAACATGTCAATACTTACTTTTTTTTTTTTTTTATTGTAGCAGTACCTTATATCCGATTGAATTGGTATGATATCTCCCGTTTACCGAGAACATCCACAGTGCATAAGTTCGAATCTATTTGCGTGACTTAATTCAAATAACATTTAATCATCAATAAAAATAAATAGAAATCATCACAGAGGCTTTCTTTTAAGTTTTTATTTTGATGTTTTATTTGATAATTTTAGGCATGATGTAAAAGTAAATAGATTTTATCTAGAGAAAGAATTCTATTGTTAAAACTCAGAAAGTTAGAAAATTATCTTTCATCAATGATGTAATCTTCAAATGTGCTCAATGAAAACGACAAATTACTTGTTAACTAATTTATTCGGAACTTAGAGACGAAATGGTGTTTATTCATGATTGATTACGAAGTTAAGTGGCTCAACCACTTACTCAGTACATTTTCAGTACACAATATAATCCAAGAAATATATGTGGCGATAAAAATGTGCAATGCAAATCATAAAGATTTGGATGAGACCGTTTCCCATTCACTTAAAGGGATGCCTTTGATAGAAGCCATTGGAAAGAGTGCTTCAGGAAACCGAACCATCAATGTAGAGATAACGGTGAGAGAAAAGAAGTTTTTCATTCACTAAGCCTTGTTGAATACCATTATTTCACCTGTTATTTTCTCCAACCTGAAAATCGTTTCCGGCAATTGAGTCTTACCTGCTGAGGTTAAATGTATTGGAGCTTTTCGTTTTATATGTGACAGCAATGAAAGGATATTATTGAATCCAGGTAACCCTCTTTGTTTATAGAGTAGGCATATCTATTAAGATAAAAATGTTTTCTTAGAATAAAAAGAAAATTGCCTCAACAAGTGTCAAAATAATTCATTTTTGAAAATCATGGTTATCTTGGTGATTGAATCTTTCCCGTTGCTTGAGTCTTAATATTATGCCTTACCTGTAGTTCCCTTTCACTGCAGGTTGTGGAGTGTTTGGCCGATACCAAAGGCGAGCTAAGGACACTTCTTGTCTGATCACTGATGGACATCGCAGTGCTGGACGGCCCTGTCTGTCTGGTGCGATGCCGGTGACAGTTGCGGAACACGATGAGGAAGAGAAGGATGAACGTCACGAACAGGAGACCAGCGCTTAATCCCAAGGCAGTTTGAATGAGGTGAGAATATCTCAAATCCTCCAGCGAGGAAGACGAGTCGTAGTTGTTCACGTCCGTTGAGGTGATGGTGAATTCTCCGCCTTTCTCGTCCTTTTCCTCCTCACTTCCTCCTCCTCCTCCTCCACCTCCTTCATCGCCCTCTGTTGCAACTGCTTCTGCTTCCTTAGGCTTAGCATCTTCACGTACTTCCGCTTCCAAGGGGCCATCTGGTAACATGGGAAGGTGGTAGAGTTTATAAATACATAAACACGCATACACTCACACACACACACACACACACACATATATATATATATATATATATAAACATATATATATATGTATATATATATGTATACATATATATATATATATATATATATTACATATATATATGTATATATATATATATATATATTTATATATATATATACATATATATATATATATATATATATAGAAGGATCTCGGCATTCGCAGGGGTTAGGTTATAGAGAGACTATTGACTGGCACTCCCAGACCCCATATTTCCTTACATAGCTAAAAATCTGTTTATTAGCATTGAAAAAAAAAATGCACACACACACACACGCACACACACACACACACACACATATATATATATATATATATATATGTATGTATGTATGTATAATGATATTTAGAGTAATTAACAGCAAATGTAGAAAAGCATTCACACTTATGTAATACCAAATACAGAAGGGGGCCTGATAGGTCAGACAAAAATCCATTATTACACAAAGACTTGAAAGTTTACTTCAATTGTCTCAACTTCCTCTCCCCTTTTACATAACTAAAAGCGGCCGGTTTGCTCGCACACAACTCAATGTTCTTTGATTGAATGCATTTATACTTTATTGCCTTCGTCAGAATCTTGTATTCACTCTTGTCTGTTAGTTTGTGAACAACTTTGCACATAAACTACTATACACATTTTGAGCAAACTTTGTAGTACTGTTGGGTAAGACCCATAAGATTTTGGATACAGTACATTAAAGTACATGTACGCAACAGTACTTTGAATATAATAGCAGTATTAATATTTTGTTTGTGAACATTACGCAAAAATTAGGAAAGCAATTTCAACGAAACTTGGTGGACATGTCGGGTATGACCTAAGGACCAGAGCAAAAGAAGAATGCTAGGCGTGACGAAGGCATGCTCTCTACTGAGAGCCTCTCTAGTTTCATGATTGCAATTAGATGATCCTTTTAGCGTTAGATATCCCGCCCATGAATGTATAAGGAATCCATATCGCTTTTTGTATATGATAAGAAGCATAGTTTAAAAAGTAATGGGTTTACAGTCATACTTTATGCTTTCTTTGCACATTGCTAGTCAATAACGGAAATTTATTTTGTCGTGACTATTACTCATCCATTAGTCCTTATTATATTGAGTAAACATCTAAAAATAAGTAAATAAATAAGATTTTAAAAGTATCATTCTAATACGTTATCACTATTTATGGAGGTAGGAGAAATATTTACTCGTTAGGTTGAAATTGAGAAACAACAGTCAGCTGATAAACTTTTGCCAACCTCCTCAACTCATATCGGGAACATCCGCTACTTTTTATACAGAAAAATGGTGGTGTATGTGTGTGTGTATATATATATATATATATGTGTGTGTGTGTGTGTGTGTAAAAAGGTCTCGTCACTAGGAAACGTTATAGTATGTGAAATGCGTCACTGTATTTCAATTAGTCAATTATGTTGAACATTTCTCGATAACATCATATGTTTCAAAACACCAAGTAAAACTACAATGAAAGAAACTGTACCATTAGTTAGTGTTTCAATCGACTATACGATACCTTGCGTTAGTATGGCAGAAACATTTGGCGTAAGTGTTGTAACTGTCATATGGTGCGGAATGCTGAGGCCCTTTTGATTGATGGCTGTGAGCACAAGGTCGTAGGTCGTCCCGGGAGATAAGCCATTTACCTGTGTGAAAGGACCAATAAGAATGAATCAAAGTTCAAATGAGCATGAGCATCTTCAAGGAAATGTTAAAGTGTCAAAGAAGTTGTTTCTTATTTGTTCAATAAATCGTTCCCTGACCTCTCCTTACTCCAAAAAGAAGGTGTGAATGCACTGTAGTTAGTTGGGGGTAGACGTAAACTTTCTTATTACCTGTCAAATTGATTTTCTTTATGGGGAAAATTTTGTTTATCTTGGTCTGAAGTACGATAATATGTAGCTCGTTTTACGATTTACGAAATATTATGATTTAGTGTTACCTTGTTAGTAGTGAAGCCGGTTGGAAAGCAAACATAGGGTTGAAATTCAGTCTTGGGTAGGCTAAGAATACGTCAGTCTAAGGGGGGGAGGGTCGTTGGGGGCGTAGTCCCCTCCCCTGCAATAGGTACGTAGGACAAGATAGGGCTCATATGTCAGGTTAGGTGGGGAATCTTTGGGTAGGCTGTGTTCTTGTGTTTGTTTCCCTTTTAAAATGTGGTTTTTCAGTCATAACCTTTGAAATTTTACACCCATACTGTCCCAACCAACTACAAAAGCTCCCAAACGACCAAGAAATATTAATCCTTTGTGAATGAAAAGAGGGAATTTAAATGTTATTCATACAAGAGCCTTCGTAAACGTTTCTACATTGACGAGATATTTGTCTGAAAGGATTAAAAATGGAGGAAAAGAAATTGATGTTCCACCGAGGTTGCTGTGATAGCATGCATTTTTGAGGTCAGAGAGAGAGAGAGAGAGGAGAGAGAGAGAGAGAGAGAGAGAGAGAGAGAGAACATTAATAATGGTTTGTGAACAACTCACCAAGAAACTTGGTTTGGAAGCAGTGGCATTATTGGAGTATTTACTATGCTTTTCACGAGCCTGCAGGTGGAAAGTTTGCCGGAGGCCCCGACTGTTTCCAGCTTGGCAGTCTATTTGGAAGGACGTTCCAGTTTTTTCAATGACGATGCACTTGGTGAGGGGGTCCGGCTTTTCTGACGAAGCAAAAACGGAGGGAGAGATTTACTTGGCCATGAGGTATTCGGATATTTTGGATCATCCTTTTTCAAAATGGAATTAAACTTGTGCTCATATCTTAGAGAATTATCTCAGCTCACTACATAGGTATGTCTACTCTCACGAATAAAAGTAAGTGATCATGGATAACATATACGATTTCTATGAAGAAGCAAGGAAACACCTCTCTCTCTCTCCTCTCTCTCTCTCTCTCTCTCTCTCTCTCGTTATATATATACACACACACACATATATATATATATATATATATATATTTAGGAATGTATATATATAATTAGGTATGTATATATATATATATATATATATAAATATATATATATATATATATATATGGGTATATATATATATACAGTATAGGTATGTGTGTGTGTGTAAATGAGACCCTCCGATGAAATGTTGGTGGGAAGTAAAATCCAAGAGTCTTCTGATGTAAATATCAAGAGAAGAAAAATTGAAATTTCTTCTTCGAAAACTTTGTGTTATATCCTCTAACAGAAACATGAAACATTCGGTGTCCGTCTGAGCAGGCAGTGTGACAAGGCTTCTGGGAATTTAAAGCTGAAACCTCTGTTTATATATCCTCTTGAGAAATGCAAGAGATCTTATAAACATATCGTACATTTCCGTGTAAGAGACTATGTTTAAGTCTCAAAATTTACTACTGAAATTTGGAGGTCGTCTTATACTAGAGGATGAAAAAATTAAGTTTAATGTAATCGATGTAATAAGAACAGCAAAGTTAACAAGGAGCCAAAAGAGAGATGTTTAAATTGAAGGAATGAAGACGAATTAGAATAGTTTCATATTTGAAATTCTTTAGACAGTTGCTCTTGTTTATTCTGGTAAACAGAGAGAGAGAGAGAGAGAGAGGGAGAGAGAGAGAGAGAGAGAGAGAGAGAGAGAGAGAGAGAATTCATAATGTCAAGTATGTCATAGAATATAGTACTGGATGTTTTATCAGCTTGTAAGACCAATGTATGATAGAAGGTGTTAAGGAATAAGCAAACTTGGCGGTACAGTAACGCTTTTATGGTCGGATGTAAACCATAGTGGCCTTACAGAAGAAAGATCTTTATAGTGAGTGCTTGTGGTATAGGAGTGAAACAGCGTGATGATAAAATGAAAATCCGGGGTAGATATCATTTATTTCATATCTTAATTCGAAGGAAAAAGTTAAATAAAGGCTATATCTGAAGATTCAAAGTAAATGCTAGTTTTGACTAGCCTGGGCTGAATGGTATTGAAGGGAACCTTATGAAAATATATTCTGTTAGGGATTAGTAGACTGAGTTCATTTTTTTAATATTGACGAAAAAACGAATTGCAATAATTATCTATGGACGTTACATTATCACAGTGAAAGGCCAAATAGTTGGTAGGTTTATTTGGGAGAAAGTAACCAGTATGGGGCTATGTTTTTAGGCTAAGAATCTCATTAATATGTACCTATTTGTATACATATGATTATGTATATGTATGCATAAATTTTGTATATCTATATCCATATTTACTTTATTTTTATTTTGTACTTAATTGACATTATTTTAGTTGTATTATTGCCCGAAAAGCTCTGCTCCACATGGGCTTGGACTGAGTCTTTTTTTTTGTTTTTGTAAATCTTTGTATGTAAATATTTTTTTTTTTGTCCAATTAACATTATTATTATTATTATTATTACTATTATTATTATTATTATTATTATTATTATTATTATTATTATTATTATATTGAAGACATAGTTTGATGAAACTATATAGTGAATGACTCCGAGAAGGGTAAACTTGATAGATTACAAAATCTAGAAATTCTTTAGAATGTGTCGATGCATGAATCTGGTCTGAAATAAATCGTTTCTTACAAAAGGTATAAAGACGTGTAAGGTTCACATCTCAGAGAGATATTTTTAAAGGAATGGTCGATATCAATATTTGTTCTTTCTTGAAAGACAATGGAGGGAGGAAAATAGGTTGACTGTATGAGTGATATGGGAATGAGCGTTCATGGCATGTTTTTGATTGAGAAAGTAAAAGACAACACAACGAAGGATAGGTAAGAGATAAAAGTAATTCAAATGAGGAAAGGCATGATATGCATAATCTTAAAGAAAGAACCCTTAATAAGCTTGAATCAAGTTTTAAAGTATTGTATTTGGTGCATGGGAGACAGATATCTGATGTGATTTGCTATGTTCCAATGATATTGTTCTTCATTGATTGAACTAAGTTAGAAGCGCGTGAATGATCAGATGCAAACTGTTGAAAATATCTGATTGAATTTACCATTTGAGAAAATCTAAAGTAAATGTTAGCAAGGACGATGTTATTCGAGAAATCGAAGCCAGATCTGTTGACTCAGCACTCGTTCATAGATGAAATGTGGATGGGGAATGTAAATATAAAAAGTGTTAAATCTATTGAGGGCCTCTTCTGTATATGAGGATAAACCGGTTATGGACTACGATATTTATTTTTGCGTTGATTGATATCACTTCCCAATTGCCTGATTGCAAAGATTTTTATATCATCATATCAGTGTAAATTACTTACATATGGTTAAATTGGTCAATTTAAACTTAATCCAAGATTATGTATATCTTCCCATGTGTAAAATAAATCAAATAATTAAGAATGAAGATCTAAGGTCTGGTGTCTAATGGCAAGGACAAAACAGGTTGTTCGGACTCTTCACTTGTTTTCATTTATATTTGAAAAATGAAACACAACAAATATATCAACTTAAAAAAGAAAATATCGAATGATGTAATCAAAATCTAGAAAATGTAGAAATACAGATTGGTAATAATGAATCTTTTTAGTGTTTAGAAGCCTCTATTGGATATTACTTTAAACACAAATTCTCTCTCTCTCTCTCTCTCTCTCTCTCTCTCTCTCTCTCTCTTTATGTGTTGTCTGTGTATGTGTACAGGTGTATTATGTTTTCATTTCCTATCTTTTCACATATTCTTTCATTTTGATACTCTCTCTATACATTAACCATCTGTTACTTTTACTAAAGACATTTTAGCGTTTGACATCCTCCGTTTAAATAAAAGTGAAGAAATTTCTTCTAAAGCAGTTCATGCCCGCAGACTCTTTTTTATGTAGCTCCTATTCATCTCTCTCTCTCTCTCTCTCTCTCTCTCTCTCTCTCTCTCTCTTTACAATTTCCAGTTAACTGAAATAAAAGTGTCCCCTTTGTTTGCTTCTGACGAAGACATAACAGTAGCGTTCACAATACCGAGGGTCTCCAGGGGCCGACCGGGAAAAATCAAAATCACGAGAAAAAAAGGCGTTTGAAAATTGTCATTTTTCAAACTCGTATCTTGGTATTTTATAAAGAGATTTTAAAAAGTTTAGGAGTGTATGTATATCAAGAACCCTTTTTTAATGCGAAAAGAAGAATGTTTTTATAAGACTTTGAAGCAATAATAAATAACAATTTGAGCTTGTCAATTTTCAAACTCGTATCTCGACGACTTACAACGAAATTCTAAAAAGTTTAGGAATGTATCCTTTTTTAATGAGAAAAAAAGGATGCTTTGTTAGACATTGAAGCAATAGAAAATAGCAATTTGAGCAGTGGAAAACCTTAGTATTACGAATGCCTCAATAATTGTTTTTTTTTTTTTTCTGATTCTCGTATGAAGGTAACTTACCAGCAGGCACAACACGGAAGACACACGGCTCATCCTGCCGCCCCACTTCATTGGTGGCATAACAGAGAAGCAAGCCGTAATCCCAAGCCACTAACGGCGTGTGAGTGAGGATGCTCTTGCTCCCTGTAGAGTAGAACCTTCCCTTGGGGATATTGGAAGTGTTGGCTGAATTCCTGAACATCCATTGGAAAGTGCTCTCCTCCGGATTGGCTTGCACCGAACACTCGATCTGGGCGTTTTCTAACCGGCTCACGTGGTATGTTGTGGTCTGGCCCGGAATGCAAAATGGAGTATCTATAGGTGATTAGAGCAATAGGAAAAACATATAACCTTCAAGCAGTCCTGACATATCTATGTAAAAATGTGATATGAAACACTATCCACCAAGAGACAGACACTCAATAATCAACATTAACTAAATGTCACCTTCGGAGATGTGATAGTTAACCTAAATGAAATAAAAGATTTTCACACACACACACACACGCATATATGTGTGTGTGTATGTATGTGTGTGTAAATATCTACACTTATGAATGCACGCACATACATATCACCTCTATATAGCAAAGAATAAGAGTCTGGATATATATATATATATATATATACATATACATATATATGTATACAGTATATATATATATACATGTATATGTATCGTTCATGACGAAAGGAATGCCAAACAGGAAACCATTCAAACGTACATTTAATATCCAGCCTGAGGTTATTGGAAGCCCCATCTCCTATGACGTTATGGGCATGGCAGGAGTATGTCCCAGCTTGAGATCTGGTCACATTCCTGAGGACGAGGCTCCTACTGCTAATGATGATCCCGGAGGATTCATTGTGGATGAGGACGTCGTTCTTAGAAATGAAGAGGAGCAAGAGAGAATTATTTTACTCTGTGTTATTCTTTAGCGTTGTAGTGAGTGTTTGTGAGCCGCATATGTGTGTTTATATATGTGTATATGTGTATATATATATATATATATATATGTATATATATATATATATATATTCATATATATAAATAAATATATATATATATACATATAGATATATATATATATATATATATATAAATATATATATATATATATATATATATAAGTAAAACTATCTATCTACGATAAGAAAATGTTAGTACGTCACCTTTCGAACAGAATACTATATTGACAGTGACATTTCTGGGATGATCACAAATCAATAAGATACAAAAGCCTAAAAAGTTCAATGTAAATCAACAAAAGGATTCAATGAAATCAAGCAACGTTTGAATAAAGAATAATGATAATAGTCGATGCACAAAGACCAATTACATATTACCATTGATGTCATGCAAATGTTAAAATTATTATCAGATCATAAATATGATGCATATAAATTATTTTATATCATTGAGAAAAATTAGAAGAGCTTCATTCAATGGATACAAAAGATACTTACATTATGTCTCCACGACACTTGGGAGGCCGATGGATTGGCAATCACAGCACACTCGAAGCGAACGTCGTCTCCTTCTTTGATATTAGATGCATCCTGGTCGGGCCTAAATTTAGACACAGCAGTAGGTGCGTCTTGTTGCATCGGCATATTAAAAATTAATTGTTAGTTACACTAAAGGATATAATCAACTGTTATTTAACTTAGTGATTGATTAACATATATATATATATATATATATATATATAAATTTCTACCTCATACTTGGGATCGAACGCTAGCCCCTTCTAATGAAAGGCCAGGTCGAAACCAACCATGCCACGAGAGCCCATAAAAGGAAATCTTAACCTGACACTAATCTAGCTGTCCGAGGATTTACCTGGTGAGACATCAGTCTCTTTACCAGGGGTAATTTGAATGAATTACTACCAATTGTGTCACGTGGTGGCCCGGGGAAATCTGGTAAAACTCGCTGGTAAAGAGACTGATGTCTCACCAGGTAAATCCTCGGACAGCTAGATTAGTGTCAGGTTAAGATTTCCTTTTATGGGCTCTCGTGGCATGGTTGGTTTCGACCTGGCCTTTCATTAGAAGGGGCTAGCGTTCGATCCCAAGTATGAGGTAGAAATTTATTTCTATTTGAACACGATGTTGTGTTGATATTTATCCATATTGACTCATTAGGGGTAATTTGAATGAATTACTACCAATTGTGTCACGTGGTGGCCCGGGGAAATCTGGTAAAACTCGCTGGTAAAGAGACTGATGTCTCACCAGGTAAATCCTCGGACAGCTAGATTAGTGTCAGGTTAAGATTTCCTTTTATGGGCTCTCGTGGCATGGTTGGTTTCGACCTGGCCTTTCATTAGAAGGGGCTAGCGTTCGATCCCAAGTATGAGGTAGAAATTTATTTCTATTTGAACACGATGTTGTGTTGATATTTATCCATATTGACTCATTAGGGGTAATTTGAATGAATTACTACCAATTGTGTCACGTGGTGGCCCGGGGAAATCTGGTAAAACTCGCTGGTAAAGAGACTGATGTCTCACCAGGTAAATCCTCGGACAGCTAGATTAGTGTCAGGTTAAGATTTCCTTTTATGGGCTCTCGTGGCATGGTTGGTTTCGACCTGGCCTTTCATTAGAAGGGGCTAGCGTTCGATCCCAAGTATGAGGTAGAAATTTATTTCTATTTGAACACGATGTTGTGTTGATATTTATCCATATATATATATATATATATATATATAGATATATGTGTACGTGTGTGTGTGTATATATATACTGTATATATAAATTATATATATATATATATATATGTATGTATATAAATATGTGTATATGTATATATATGTATATATAAATATGTATGTATATATGTATATAAATTATATATATATATATATATGTATATATATAAATAGATATGGATGTGTATATATATACATATATATACAGTATATATATGTATATATATATATATATATATATAGGTGTGTGTATATATAGTATATATGAAATTATATATGCGAATTAATAGCTACAAATGATATAATTAATCTCTCAATTCCATCACAAATTTTGTATACATATGCAGTATAACATAAGCAATCAGTCTAGATGGATATAGAATGGAAAAACGTGTGTTCGAGAGGGAAGGGTTTCTTCGTTTACATGAATTAAGATTCAATACTTATAGTAATAATCATACTAAGGAAAGTATAAAAGAATCCTGGAGTTGAACTCAATAGTGGTATCAAGAAGACGCACGAGTACACACACACACACACACGCACGCGCGCGCGCGATTTTATAAGTTTGATTTACACATACATACCCATAAACACACGCACTCACACAGATACACACACATATATACTGTATATATATATATATATATATATATATATATATATATACATATGTACATATATTTTTATATACGCATATATATATAAATATATATATATATATATATATATATATATATATATATATATATATATATATACAGTATATATATATATACATATATGTATATATATATGTATATATTTCAAAAAAGCCATATATTTTAATACATTAATGTCTAGATTCTCTAAACGACCTCGAGGCGAAATCACTCAATGACAATAGTATCTGACCGACCAGGATTCGAACCCTCTCTCAACGGGGTAGACAACCAAAGTCTCTCTCTCTCTCTCTCTCTCTCTCTCTCTCTCTCTCTCTTTCTCCGGTGGAATAAACAAACAAATAAACTTCTCACAATGGACTACTAGGCTCAACACATCCTCCATTATGGTATCCGTCTCTCGATTCTCGGCTATACATCTCAGAAGCGATCCATCCTGTGACGCTCGGGGCTCCAGGACGATCCTACTTGTCTTCACATTTCCGTCTAGAGATATCTGGAAGGAGGGAGGGGGGCAGCCGTAAGATCCATATGAATATAAGATGGGGATGGATGAAAAAAAGGGTTAAAAGGGCCAGAATATAGGAAGTATTTATAGCACTCTTATAGCTTACAACATGATTATCATTGCAATTTTCTGAAATCAGTTATATAGAATCATAATGTTTAACAGGTAGGATAAAACTGGTAAATGTTTTCCATTATATATATATATATATATATATATATATATATATATATATATTTATATATATACTGTATATATATAGGTAAATATATATAGATATATATACAGTATATATAAATATATATATATATATATATATATATATATATATATATATATATATATATATATAGATGCATGTATTATATAAATGCATATGTATATATGCTACATATATATCTACGTATATACACATATATTTATTTAATCCTTTACCTCTATATTTATACATCTCTCTCTATCTATCTATCTATCTATCTATCTATCTATCTATATATATATATATATATATATATATATATATATATATATATATATATATATATATATATACAGAGAGAGAGAGAGAGAGAGAGAGAGAGAGAGAGAGAGAGAGAGAGAGAGAGAGAGAGC
>NW_027171894.1:310000-325000 GCF_036898095.1 Palaemon carinicauda
TGGGAACAGTATATTTCTACGGAGAATTTCCGATAAAATTTCGTTTTTTTCTAACAGTATACTTAAAATAACCCAGAGTGCTTTTAGAATCTAAAGACCTAGCTTTTTTGTTGTAAAATAAAGACCGTATCTAGAATGTCCTTGTTTGATATAATAGCGCAGGACAGTGGCGAAACACTTGTCACATTGGGTGTGAATAGGATATGTTGAAAAACAGCAGTTTTTGTACCATGTTGTTTACTGTGAGACATATAAATGTCTAATTTACATAGAAAAATATTAATTCATACCGCTCATTGCTGCTGACTTTTCTACTTGTGGGAAGGGAAAGTAAAATATTCATGACAAGGGAACGGCGTAATTTGTTTTAAAAAAAAGACCTGAGATATGTTGTACTTTTTCCACTGCAAAAGTAAATACCTTGGATCTGATCGTTTCTTCAATATTTGGCTCCGAAATATGAAGATCTCTTGAAATATTCGACTCTGCAATACATTGGCCAACTTGTAATTCATATTAAGAACTAAATTCTTTTTACTTTTCAGAACATCTTAGATTATAAACATCCATTTTTTAGCAAAACATCACATGCCTTTCTAAATGCTGCATTCACGAAAGTCCATTGTACTGTACTAACGGATCGACGGTTTCTGTCGGTATAATTGCCGTTTGTATTCAATTTATGTCAGGTGGCAGCCCCTGTTGAAAAGAGATTGACTTCGGTGTTGAAGCGTCTAGAAAAAATGTTTGTGTCGTATATACAGTATGTCATGGGTAAAAATGAATAGAGATAATTAGGGTTAAATAATGTGAAGATAATTGAAGGGATGAATGATGGGAAGATGATTGAAGGGCTAAGTAATGTGAAGATAATCGAAGGGGTGAGTAATGTGAAGATAGCTGAACGACTGAATAATATGCAAATTATTGAAGGGATGAATAATGCTAAGATAAGTGAATGGGTGAATACTGTGAAGATGATTGAAGGGGTGAATAATGTGAAGATGATTGAAGGGTTAAATAATGTGAATAATCAAAGGGTTGAATAATAGATGATTGAATGGGTGAATAATGTGAAGATAATTGAAGGGGTGAATAATGGAAAGATAATAGAATGGGTGAATAACGTTAAGATAATTGAAGAGATGAATAATGGAAAGGCTATTGAAGGGGTGAATAATGTGAATGTAAATAAAGTGATGAATAATATGATGATAATTGAAGTAGTGAATAATGTTAAGATAATTGAAGAGATGAATAATGGAAAGGATATTGAAGGGGTGAATAATGTGAATGTAAATAAAGGGATGAATGATATGATGATAATTGAAGTAGTGAATAATGTTAAGATAATTGAAGATATGACTAATGGGAAGATAATTGAAGGGGTGAATAATGTTAAGATAATTGAAATGGTGAATAATGCGAAGATATATTACACACATGGCAAAAGGGTCAGCTTAGAACAGAGATGGATCAGAAAGACTTTAAACGGCTTGATTAAAAAGAAATAATGGACAATGCTAGTTTGTTCAGAAGATTACTTACTTCAAATAAGGTATAAGAAAGGAGGAGAGGAAAACTTTTAACTTGAGAAAGGTATGGCAAAGGATGGGGGACTCTATACAAGACAAAGGCGAATGGCTTACTTCCGTAGGGGATTAGACGCTTCACTAATGAAGCTTACCTGTGTAATAAGCACGTAATTATGTGGGAATATTTTCCTTAGGGGCTGCAATCACGATTTAACTCCTCTGTTCTGTTTGGAATTTGTAACATCTTTTCTGTTCAGGTCAAAATTAACCGGTTATGAAAAATTAAGTTTTTCGTCATGCAAAGTAATTTTATGATAACTTTACATGTCTATATGGGCTACTGCGTAGAATTGACTGTCATTCAAACCCACTTACTTACCTAAACCCGTCCCCCCCCCCCCCCCCTCCCTTACCTTTGAGGTCTAGGACTTTAGCTTCATTTACTACATTTAAATGTTGGTACATAATTTGAGGTTAAGTCTTTGATTATAATTATTGCATTTGAATGTTGGTACCCTATGACTCTTACATGCACTTTTTCGGTCTTTACAAAAAATTGTCGCTACTTAGTTGTTTTTCTTACACAAATAGCAACGACGTCTTTAGAAAATCTCTTCTTAAACTGTAAAGGGTCATTGTCCCTCTTTGACCTTCCTCTTCTGGCAACTCGCTTAGCATTTGGTGTCCTTAGCAAAGAAGCCCTTAAAGATGATAAAGGTTAAATCAAGGCCAATTCAAATATTGAAGTAAAATTCTCCCTTTGAAGGTATCAATTGCCTTCCAGTTAGGCTGTACTATCATCCAAAACACAAATGCATTGTAAGCTGGAACATCAATTATATCATCCAAAAAATGCCATAGGCCATCATCTTGCCTCATGCTTTGACACATATGTTGCTACAATCTTACCAGGATTGTAAACTCCTCCATTAGTTGAATTACAATATCCTTTTATATTGGGGTTCCTTTCTTGATTTTCACTGTATGCTACACAGTCATGCATTCTATTCATCAATAGCAGAGTTTTACCTTTTTAGGGCAATAAGAGAGAAGGGTGTGATCATCATGGTATCCCCCGAAAGTACAATATCTCATTCTTTATTTAGGGTTAAAGAACTGTATTGGAAGATCTGGTAGATTTTTCTTAACAGTACCAACAAAGGTTTGCTTTCAAGCTTTTAGCTCCACAACTAAACCTAAGATACATAAGAAGTTTTCACAAGTTACATTCCTTCCTTTGAGGTTTTCAATAAGTTGCAGCACTACATGCTTTCCTTGTTCACGATCAATTACATCACTTCAGCAGCCTTTGTAGTCTTCAGCATTCCAAAGGTAGCTTTTACTACATCACATACTGCCAATATTTTCATCTCCTATCTCCCATGTTTCGAAGGAATATACTGCCAAAATGGGCACCTTCTTCTAAAAGGAGCCTATTGCTCATTTACTGCTATAGTTGAAGAAATATTGTATATCACACGGAGTCTCTATATCCAGGCATTCCAAGCCTCTCTGATGGGAGCAAGTTTGTATTTACATATCCTTAGGGGTCTAGCTTCTTAATTAATCAATCTAATGAGCCTGGAGTATTTCCACAATTTTCTAGAGACATGGTAGGTCGAATAGGCTATAGGGTGTCCATACATATCATCCCATAAACTTATAAGAGACTCTCTATTGCACTTGTATACACTTGCTAAAATCCTAAATTCAGTTCGGCTAATGGCATTTATTTTGTGAAGTTCTCGATCAGCTTCTTTATTGGCTACTTCCAAAAGGATGTTGAGTAATTTTGGAGTGATTAACAAATCGAAAGTAAATGCTTGTATAGTGGGTTATATCTTTTATACTACTGTACTTTTTCTTCCTATAGGTATGGAGCTGTGTGCATTCCACATAGAATTCCCATTCTTGTACGTGAAATTTTAACAGAAGGAACTTTGTCCTTCATTTTCATTGTCAGCTTTACAGTCACTGCTTGAAAGTTCGTCATTCACTTAAAGATGGTCACTTTCATCATCACTATTTTCTCATGTTGTGTAATCACATTTGTCATCTTCTATATGTCTATAGAAACTTGACACAGGAAATGGTGTGGAACATCTGAAACAAAAGATATAGCCATTGTATCTCCGGAATACGAACATCAAAATCTAATATCAGCTAGGAAATTCCATTCATTGATCAATATTTGCTGTTTTTTTTTGTAATCACCAGCATAATATTTCGTATTTTCTTTGATAAATCATTTAAAGATAAGAAATTTTTACTTTATAAACGAGCCTCACAAATGTATAGTAAGGTCATGCTGTATATTGAGATAAGTATTGTTAGGCTAGAATGAAGTTTGCTGCAATAATACCAGATCTTTAGCATTATTTTACTACATTGTTTTGCATTTGCAAGGATCATTTATATGACAAATATTCTTATTTTAGTGTGATTCATCTATAAAGACAACAAATATTGACCCATTCATCTAGGCTACTAAAATCCATATCCGACTCAGATGTTCTTTACAAAATCTATTTCCAGTACAAAATATAATGGGGATATAAATCCTTTGTAATATAAAACAAGACAAAAACAGTAACTTGAAAGGAAACTACCTATCCCTTACTGACAAAACTTTCGGGAAAATCTATCAACCTCTTCGTCTGCAAAAGTAATACAATAAAAACAAAGTTAAATGCTTCTATATACAATTATATAAAAATACTAACATATTAGAAGAGTCGATGGATAACTCTACTTAGTGTAAATATATGCCAAAATCAATTGATTATTGCAAAATAGAATTGCAAAATCATGGATGTGTCTCTTTTGACCTGAACATACCAGATGTTACTTTTCTTGTGGTTGAAAAACTAATGGTTAAAATGTTTTCAAACTTGGACCATATAATAACTTCACATGTATAAAAAAGCCAAGAAACTTGGTGTGCATATCTTACAGTATAGAAGACCTATTGGTTATTAAACCTGCCTTGGGTAAAGAAGAAGACCCCAACAGAACAGAAGTGTTAACGTCTTAGGTAGGAATGTGGTAGTGATCGGAGTGTATTTTTCTCTGCTAAAACATAAATGGAGTTAATCAACCCAATTTGTTTATGCAAATAAATAGTTTTTATCTGCTTTTGTATGATTAAATCTGCCTCGGGTTAAAAAGAAGACCCCGACAGAACAGAAGCGTTGACATAAATGGAGTTAATCGACATCAATTTGTATTTAAAAATGAGTAGTTCATCCTCTACGTCTCCTCCTTTCTTTTCGATAATCATATTAAGTGTCAACATTAAATGATAAAAAACTTCAAACCTTAACTACTTATGATTTGCATATGACATAGTTCTATTTAATGAATCATTGAGGGAATTGCAAATGATAATAGGTGTTTTGAATAGAGAAAGCAGAAATGTAGGACTGAAAATGAATATGAGCAAAACGAAGATAATGTTTAGTGAAAATGGAGGGAGACAACAAATAACGGTTATGGACGAACCTCCGGAGATAGTTAATGAATATACGGACTTGGGACAGACAACAAGTGTATCCTCAGGCTACGAGGCCGAAATTAAAAGAAGGATAAGCATGGGAAATTAGGTGGCAAAGAATAACCCCTCTCCTTTGATGTTCAAAATAAAATTTCTTTGTAGTTTTAAGAGACCCCGAAGGCCATCCTGTATACGACCCTAATGGCATATATCACCAGAGGGCAATTAAGGGATGCATACACACACGGGGATCTCCTAAAATCACGCTTCTATAATCCTTATGTAGTTCTTAGTTTTTGTAGATTGATAACACCTAATTTAGCGTTTACATTACATAAACCTATTAGATAAGGCTTTAAGTCCCTGATATTTTACTTGAATGACGTTTGATTTTGTTAACCTCATAAATTTTTCTATTTCCTCCTAATTTTTATTTGTACAATCCCATACTACATTATAAAACATTTTTTTTTTCACAACAATTTACAGCAAAGAAAGCCAACTGTTTAGTCTCTAGGCAAAATTAGTTTTTATTCTTAAATTTGTATATTAAAAAACGACATTGACAATCATTTAAGGAATTAGGAAAAAAGGAAACTCAGAATTCTAACAGAAAAGCATAATATAAATCTTCCATGGTCTTCATAACGTTTAAAGGAGAAATCCAGGGATCCTGGAATCCCAATTTTCATGGAATATATGTCTTTGCTGGGATGTAGGAAGACATCATGCGATAATTGGAGAACACACAGGACATTCGACTTTACTTCCCTGTAGTAATGGTCAAAATAAGCCAAGGGGGGAGAGAAAGAGAGAGAGAGAGAGAGAGAGAGAGAGAGAGAGAGAGAGAGAGAGAGAGAGAGAGAGAGAATGTTTGTCCTTTGTTCACAGCCTCGCCTGTCATGACAAATTACTTTGGACATATTTGACGAATACAATTCGTGATCTGTCTATCCCTTTCATAACTAGAAAAGGCTTTTACAATATTGTTTTTCTTGATACCGGAAAAATAAAGTATGGAGAAGGGAGTCAGCTTCTTTATCTTTTGTCTTTTTCCTCAGTTTTGTCTTTCTGGTTTGTCATCTGTTTCTATACAAATAATAAGAGAATAAGAAAAAATTACAGACCAACGAGGAATTGAACTTAGGTACACTACATGTACACAAATACACGCACGCATATATATATATATATATATATATATATATATATATATATATACATATAAACACACACACAAACACACACGCATATATATATATATATCTATATATATATATATATATATATATATACATTTATATATATATATATATATATATATATATATATATATATATATATATGAATATATATAAATTCATATAGACACAACCACACACACACACACACACACACACACACATATATATATATATATATATATATATATATATATATGTATATGTATATATATACTATATATACATGATATAGAAATATATCTTTAAAGGTCTAACGCTTATTCCGGACGCTCTTTTAAGTTAAAGAAACCCAAAACAACGTTATAATAACAAAAGAATTGTCATCGACGCGCATATACCTTAAAAGGTCTGATCTTAGAAAAGGCTGAAAATATCTGGTGTCATTATCAATTTAAAAGCAATTGTTTAACCGAAGGCTAAATACGTTCGTTCTTTTTAAGTATGCAAAGGAATGTAAACTGAGAACCAGCGGAATGATTTGAATCTTTTCAGTGAAATAGGATAGTTTGAAAATTATTATTGATGTCAACACTGACTTTTGTTTAAAATGTACAAATGTCCAACTAAAGGTTAGTGTATCGAGTTATAAAGTTATTCTCTTTCGTAAGAAGATAAATATGTTTGGGCTAAAGATATCAGACAATGATGAGGTTCTTATGTTTAATTTATATTGTAAATTTTCTAGGTACATTTCATTCACCCTACCTTATTTATTTATTATTATTATTATTATTATTATTATTATTATTATTATTATCATTATTATTATTATAATTATTATTATTATTATTATTATTATTATTATTATTATTATTATTATTATTATTATTATTATTATTATTATTAGCCAAGCCACAACTCTAACTGTAAAACCAACATGCGATATGTCTAAGGGCTCCGACAGAGAAAAATAACCCATTGAAGAAAAGAAACAGACATAAATCAACTACAAGAGAAGTAATGAACAATTAAACTGATATATTTTAAGAGAAGTAACAACATTAAAATAGCCATTTCATGTATAAATCATGAAAACTTAAAAAAAGAAAAAAAAAATAAGAGGAAGAGAAATAGAATAATGCACCATTATGTTTCACCCGTAATGTAAATGATACTTCGTGTTACAAACTTTGCAAACTTCTTTCATTATACCCTCTGTGTTATTTGTAAGAAATGTCAATGGCATTTGGCAAGTAATATTTGTAATGGAATCTTATTGATTTAACTTTCTTACGAACCAACTTGCATACATGGCTGATTGTTATCGAAAGAACTCGTGGCATTGTTTTGTAAGGTTTTTTTCCTTGTTGGAGCCCTTGGGCTTATAGCATCTTGCTTTTCCAAATATGGTTGTAGCTTAGATAATAATAAAAATAATAATAATAATAATAATAATAATAATAATGATAATGATAATAATAATAATAATAATAATAATAATGGAAAGCGATTATGTAATACTATTTCTGCTCGCACTACCAAATCATTTATCACTCTTTGAAATACGAAGAGAATTCCAACGCAAAAGATAAGTTTTCCAGAAGGATAATTAGTCTCTGATATTAAGATTTTCATATACTTTATATACTTGTAATTGGTTTGAACTAGACTCAGTTTCTTTATAGTATTTCCTATGTAATGAATATATTTTTTAAAAATCCTTTTGTGATCAGCAACTTGAATATTGAATCCTGGTAGTCGGAGCATTCAAGAATCCTAACAACTTTGTAAATGAAAATTTTGTTGAATGAAACTCTAATCAAAACTTTTGATGCCGGTTTATTGAATCTTAATTTAAAATTCGGGAACTTTAAGTTCTTGCCAAGGTGACTTGATTCCACTTGATGCTTTGATTATGTTTCATTATAGACTGTGAGATTAATCTATTTTGTCTTTTCCAGTTATTTCTTTTTTTATCATGACAGAATTTTTACTTTTTTTCCTATTTTGATAAATCAAGATATGGCAGTCGTGTTTTTTATTTGACTTTTCTGATATTTACCTATTTTTACTTATATTTACTACTATATTTCTTTAATTGTTTCTCTTTCTGTCCCTACAGTTGTTATATTTAATGGGGTTCAGAAATGCATGCATATTCCAGTTCTACCCACACTCAACTCGAAGAACAAACGGAGAGAGAGAGAGAGAGAGAGAGAGAGAGAGAGAGAGAGAGAGAGAGAGAGAGAGACCCTCTTAAATGATGAATTGTAGCTTTTGCTTAAACGGTTCAGGATTTGCACCATATCTCAACCCAAGAGTGTTCAATCTTTTATAGATATTAAATCTCTGAACATTGATTTAATATAAACAGTAATTACTCGCTCGCTTGCGGTTAGTTTATTTCTGGTTATGAAGGCAATCAACTGTAAGATTTTTTTTATTATATATTATTATTTTTTTATAATTTACTTTTCTGATTAGTTTTATCCTTGAATAGTAATTCATTGTTTTTTAATCTTTCCGTAGTTTAGAGTAGAGTTCATGAAGTTTCTCTATAAACAAAAAATATCTTTTCATAGTTCAGAATAGAGTTCATGAAGTTTCTCTATAAACAAAAAATATCTTTCCCTAGTTCAGAATAGAGTTTATGAAGTTTCTCTAAAAACAAAAATTATCTTTCCATAGTTCAAAATAGAGTTTATGAAATTTATGTATAAGAAAAATATCCACGAGTTATAAACCTTTTAACCAAAACAGACCCCCATTACTACACCTCAGCGTGAATGCTCTGCCGGTTTTATTGCTCCTTAAGCCAATGAAACTAATTGGTCGCAAGCCTTATGGTTCTAACTCAGGGGTAACTCTAGTGTAATTTACCTCATGGAAGCTAATGGGATTACTTATAATTACAGAGATCTTTAAGCAGTTTTGCAGTCTCTTTTACTTTATTCATTATTTAAAACACACTTTATTAATATAGATAATGGGATTTTTATTGAATCATTATTTTTGGGAGAAAAATGATCTTCGCTTAGTATTTTTGAAAACGTGAGGATAGATAATTAACAAACAATTGTCCAATCTGCATATGAACATCAATTTATTTTAAAGCTATTCAAGTACGGAGTATTAAGTGCTTTATAATGGTTCATTCATAAAGGATTAGTTCTAAATACAAAATGAAATTTACTTATTTGCAATGCCCTGAAACAGATTTAATAACACTCAAATGTATAATTTTTCTGTCATCTACATGAATCGAGATATATTTTTGAGGATTACGCAAAAACACTTATTTTTTTATCGTTTTTCCTATTTAAATGGAAAATATCATATCTCTTAGAAAAATTCTTATAGAAATTGAATGGTAAACAAGCATATTAATATTAGATCATATTCTGATGTTCTGAAATTTACGTATTTAAAAAGTGTTACCTTAATCTCCCTTCCTACTCAAAATCTTGTTATATATCTATTTAGTTTTTTTTTTTTTTTTTGTCTTTATAAAAATGAACAGATTTAATAATTAAAGCATATTCACCATACCTTTGGCATTACTACTTGGACATAAAAATGTTCTGTCTACCACATACGCTCTGTTCAAATTTTAACTTCAGGTCATTCTAAGCATTGCTTGTATATTCTGATTTCCTTTGTAGCACAACCTCTGCAAGGCTTATAGACATTTGTACATAAAAGCCATTTGTAGATGATAAAAGTAACAAATTTTTAACTTGAAGAAATCTTAAAGGATATGAATAATTCTCGTTCTTTGGAAGTCCACATCAGGTCTAAGGACACCCTTTTAAAACCAATAATAACAATCTAACAACAGCAATATTTCTATAAAGTTTGAAATTGCAAAAATAGAATATACTGATCGGGGGCCGATGGCTCCTAACCACACCTTCTAGCTCTTATACTATATATTATTGATTGATTCCTTTTTTGATATCTGATCTGCCATTTAATTACCACCAAAACGAAATTCCTTGACAAGGTTTGTTTATTGTGATCTTTAAGGTTCGACCTTTTGGATTTGATTTATATTCTACCTAAAAAACAAAATAAGTAAAACTTGCTTGCTGTAGTGTTTACTCAAAAGATGTTAAAACCTACTGATTTGAGATGGTTATATGAGGTGAAATATCTCATCTGAAACGTTTGTCAGTCAATGAAATCATGAAAACTAGAGAAAAGAGTAACACTGGCCACATAAAAGGTGATATCATGGCCATTAAATTTTTTATAACTAAGTTTGAAATCCTTAACGCTCTTAACCTTCTTCACAATTTATTTCAAGACCCTAATTAGTTGTAATGGTAAGTAACTGTAGTAGACATGACTCAATATTCAAGTATAAATTCCACAGGAAACAGGAAAGTAAAAGACCAGGTACCAAGCGCTTTCATGTATTACGTAATACACGAAAGCGCTTGCTACCTGGTCTTTTACTTTCCTGTTTCCTGTGGATTTTACACTTGAATATCGGTCACGTGCAGTTTTGTGACTGATAAGTAATAAGTCTACGATAAGGCAACCACAGAGTATTATCCATCCATGCCACATTTCACAACACTCTTACCTCTGATTGAAAATATCACAGATAAAAACGAATTATAAACTTTCGTTGAACCACTTTGGTGATTATTTGATATAGGTAGGCCTCTGATTTAATAATAAATCTTGATTTTGGTTTTCATACTTTTAATTTCATCCTGTGTGAACTAGTTGATAGTTCTAGTTTTCACCTTTGCACCATATGTTTGATACACACCAATGTAATTTCAACAAACATATTTGGTACTTACGTATGTGAGTTAAAGAACTCCTTGGAGTTTACCGTAGCTCATTCACCATTTTTCAATTTCATATAAATCCTTATCTAGAGAAATAAAGTATTCATATACATTTAGTGAGTTTGAGAGAAGATTTTACGGAAAGCATTCAAATAGAAACCAAAAATTCGATATTTTTCCGTTGATTATAAGTTATTTGTATAGCATGATGAAATCCAATAAAGGAATAGCAAGAGTTTTCATTTTCAAAATTTTGGGGTAAATGAAATGGAAAATGATGCATCCGAAAAGAAACAAAAACTTCTAAGACTTATTTACCCTTGCTGTAAGATTCTACGGAATGCATTAAGAGAGAAACCGGAAATTCGAAGACCAATTTGAATTTTTTCGTTGGCTCAAATATTTTTATACAGCACGCTGAGATCCAGTAAATGGTTAGCATGGATTTTAATGTTTGAATAATGGGTTAAATACAATGCAAAAGGATGCATCCGGAAAGAAACAGAAATTTCTAATACCTATTTATCCTTTCTGTGAGAGTCTGTGGATTACATTTAGAGAGAAACCAGCAATTTGACGACCAAATTAAATTTTTCCGTTGATTGATATATTTTTATATAACATGCTGAGATCCAGTAAATGATCAGCATAGATTTTAATTTTTGATTATGAGGTAAATAAAATGAAAAAATTATGCATCCGGAAAGAAACAGAAACTTCTAAGCCCTATTTACCCTTTTCTGTGAGTCTACGGATTGCAATAAAGGGAAAACCATAAATTCGAAGACAAAATTAATATTTTTTCGTTGAAAGGTGTTTAACAAGCAAGCTTAGATCCGGCGAAAGAATAGTAAGAATTTTCCTTTTTGAAATATGGAATAAATAGAATGAAAAATGATGCATAGAAACCGGAACTTCTATGATCTATTTACCTTTTCCGTCGACTCCAGGATTCGATGATCCCCATTCCACCATGAGATGGTTGGCTGAGGTCTGGATCCTTTAACTTCGCACTCGGCTGCATACTCGTGTCCAGCTACCCAAGGCATTTGCGTTTCTCTTATGCTTACTGAAAGTGGTGGTACTAAAAAGGGAAGAAAAAAGTACATATCTTAAACAGAACTTTTTTATGAATGACCATGAAGCATGAATACTCTTGTTCTTAGCATATATGAAAATATCCCATGACTGATATAGTGTTTTGAAAATTTTGAAGGTTTTCTCAAGTGGAAGATGAAAAAAAACAATAAATTCGTAATCCTAAACAAACGTTCTTTACGAATAAACCATGAGACTTAACATGCTCTCACTGTCAGCATAGTATGAAAATATTCCATGGATTCTTACTGATATAGTGTTTTGAAAGTTTTGAAGTTTTTCTTAAGTGGAAGATGAAAAAACAACAAAGTTATTTTAAAACTTCTTTACCAATAAACCACGAGGCTTAACAAGGTTTCGCTTTCAACATAATATAAAAATATTCCATAGACTCTAACTGATATAGTCTTTTGAAAGTTTTGAAGATTTACCCAAGTGGGAAATGAGGCAAAAACACTTGTGGCTTTTAATTAGACAAAATTGCAAACAAAACCTACCATGCTGATTAATAAAACCTGAAAAATATAGAGCTATAATTTACTTTACATCAGTTCTCATTTTCATTTGGCCGCTAAATTCTAGATGAGATCTTGCTATCTTCTTACTTTTTATTTAGTGATTCTTGTATTTATTTGCCCACAAGTGCTTACAACTATCAATCACTCTAACTACGTCCGCCAACGAAGTTGGAAGGAGATTATGTTTTCGCCCCTGTTTGTGTGCGAACAGCTTCCTGACCACACTTTTAATCGTAGAGTAATGAAACTTTCAGGGATTATATGTTAACTGGAAATGATTAAACTTTGAAAGTTCAAGGTCAAAGGTCAAGGTACCGGTCAGGCAAAATGTCTAATTCACGTAATAAGCCATAAGTTTAGACATCGTTGTCACAGAGACTTCAAAATCTACGACAATTGATGCATGCGAAGGTCAAAGTTCAAGGTCAAGGTCAAGCAAAGGGTCAAGAAATAAGCTGCTGCGGCGGAGGTTTGCGCTCTACTAACTGTCCTTGTAGTTTTTATTGTATTTACTTTACATCATATATGTATATATATGTACATATATATACACATATATATATAGAGTATATATATATATATATATATATATATATATATATATATATATTTGTATATATGTATATATATATATATATATATATATATATATATATATATATATATGTGTGTGTGTGTGTGTGTGTGTGTGTTCTTTTTTCGCGACATTTGTCTTCATCGCATATCTAATTAGCCTCTCCCCCTTTTTAATACGCTTCATATTACAGCACGAGTCTTTTCACTCTATTACACATGTTTTATAAATTCATGAATACTATTATCAGATTTCACCTTCTCATACGTCGTCTTTGTAATAGAGCTTCACCCCACCTACTTCATTTTTTCTAAAGACTTACTTTTCCCCCACTATCATTCCATCTACTCGTAAGAAAAAAAAAATAAATAAAAAAACGATAGATTCTTCTTCTTGCCTTTCTCCTAACACAACACAACGGCCATTTTTGTGACCAATTATAGTGAAAACTTTATTCCGTTCGAAAAATACGACACAAGTTCGAGTAATTTGATAAAGCTGCACTGTTAAAATTTTCCGTAAAAAACGGTAAAAATCGTTGAATAAATGTTGCCATGCATTTACCGTTCTAAAAACGGATATATTGACGTGAAGGAGTGATATGACGAACACTAACCCGTAAAAGATAATAACAAAGTAGGGTAAAATTACGGTCGCCTGTATTTTTCTGAAATAAGGCTGAGATGAGTATATTTTTACGGAGAATTTCCTATTAAAATTGCTGAGTTTTCTTACCAATGTATGATCAATATGCCCTATCAGTAACCACCCGTACTTATGTTTTATTAGCGTTATTAAATAAATCATAAATTGAATTGCCGAGGAATACACAAACATTTGGGTATCTATTTTTATAAAATCTATACACAGCCAACAGATCCTTCACACACTTATTCCATGTATGATGTCTTTCTTATACAGCGAAATGGTTATCCCTCCCACCCAGTTTTGAGAACCTTTCTCGTTAAAGAAAATAGTACATACTCTAGTCACCAGCATACAGTGTATGTTTACGTTGTTTTATTTCACCAAATCCTTCAGATTGTAATGGAGAGAGAGAGAGAGAGAGAGAGAGAGAGAGAGAGAGAGAGAGAGAGAGAGAGAGAGAGAGAGAGAGAGAGAGAGTAGTCATTATAATGACTGTTTTTTAAGACTGTTACAATAACCAAAGGTTTGATTTACTGCATCTATATACGGTTTTATTTCTATATTCATCCAATTTTGAAATAAAAAGTTTTAAGGCATAAATTATTTTTCTACATTTATCCAAAATTAGATAGATCACTCAGAAGATTATATGAACTTCAGTGTTCCCACATTTAGATATATGCACTACAAGGAACAGGTCATGTGCAAGATCCAAGCCTACATATGAAGTAGTAAATTATAATGAAGAGATAAATATATTCAAAATAAAGCTATGTTAAAAGGGTGACCCTAAGAAAAACTATCAAAGAATTTATACTCACGTAACATGTCAATCATGACGACGACGGATGTAGGCAAAGTAATATTATTATTGGAGGCCTCACAAGTCAGCAATAACTTGAGATCCTTCCGTGCTAAGGGCCCCAGAGTAAGACTATTATATGGATTCCCATTCAGTTCTAAAGAGGTATCTGAAGATATCGTTTCGCTAGTGGGCCCCGTATTGAGCGTAATGTTGAGCTGGTCTCCATTGTCTGATTCCATGTGACTATCAATCAATTTTGTGTTTTCAAACCAGACGACTAAAGGAGGAGGGCTACCTGGAAGCAAAACAAAAGAGGAATCTAATTAATATTCTCTCTCTCTCT
>NW_027171894.1:330000-332500 GCF_036898095.1 Palaemon carinicauda
AGATATTTAAATGATACCACTTTCTTAATCCTTTCTCCTTTCATCTTCTATTGCATACTCAGTTGTCATCATCTCTGTCTTTCTTCTATTTATGTTAAGCCCAACCTCATGTGATATGTCATGCATTCTGGTAAGCAGGTTTTGCAAGTCCTGTGTGTTTTGTTAATAAGGCCAGCGCCATCAACATACTCTAGGTCAGGTAATTTTCTATTAACAATCCAGTCTAATCCTTCTGCACCATCCCCAACTGTTCTATGCATTACAAAATCCATGAGGAGCATGAACAACATAGGTGACAACGCAATCCCTTGTAGTACTCCACTGCGCACTGGAAATTCATTTTTTAGAACTTCTCTAACATTAACTTTGCACTTGCTATACTCATGAACAGATTTAATCAAATTTTCTTATTCAAGAGGAACTTCATAATAATGTAGGAATCTCCACAAAATTGGCCGGTGCACGCTATCAGAGGATTTTTGATAGTCCACAAAGGCCATCAAAACTGTTTCTATATTCTACACATTGCTGTACCACATGTCTTAAAATTAATACTTGGTCAGTGTTCATCTATCAGCTTTTCACCAATCTTTCTTTCCAATCTCTATAGAATGAGCATACTATACATCTTCATGACAACTGACGTAAGTAATTATTGCAATCAGCCAGGTCTCTTTTTTTTTTTTTTTTTTTTTGTCATTTTCCACAACACTCCTAGTTCCAAGTCATCAGGTTTTGCCTCTTCACAAATATTTAGGAATTATATATATATATATATATATATATATATATATATATATATATATATATATATATATATATATATATATATACATATATATATATATATATGTGTGTGTGTGTGTGTGTGTGTCTTTGTGCGTAAAAATTGAGAAAGCTTACATGTGATGAGCTTGAAATATGTATTTTAGTACTTTTTCTTATTAGTCACATCGACGTATTCACGATGCGATAAAAATACAAAGATATCGTATTCATGTAGAAGAATGGGATCCTTCAGCTATCAGTTTCTTGAGCATTCCAGATAAGTTATATTTAGAAAAAAGCAAATCTCTTAGATGTTATTATCAAGGATTTTAAGAGAAACTTGAAATCTATTCTAAAGCAAGAACGATCCTTAATCTTTGATATCTTCTGAGCCATCTATGCTTTATTTATACGGTTTAATTCATATCATTAAATAAGGAAATACAATAGACCTTCTATTGTGTGACGGGCCGAGAGAGGAGTTGTGAACTCAAAGGCAGGATGCAATCAACTGAGTTTTATTAAGGAACACTCTTCTTTATATACAAAACCTCAAGGCAACAGGACATGACCTGTTCGAGAGACAGACAATGTTACAGAGCAAAACGGAGACATGATCATTCAGGTTCTTTTTAGTGCGAGGGAAGAGCGCAGATACAAGCATAATATATGCAAAATAATTATGTACAATTGTGTGCCACACGGTTGGTACAATTGGTACACCAGGAGCTATTAAATATAAATTATCCAATTATTTATTTAGATTACTTTTTCCGATGTTAGGATCTATTTCTGCCTCACATATAGAAAATTCAGTTGAGCTTTGTAATAAATTATAAAATTTGAACTAAACATTTAACCAAAGGTTAGTCAGCTCTGATGTTACTTCGTTATTTACAAAGGTATCTGTTGATGATTAAAGTTTTATTGGATTTCCTGTCTGGTATTTTAGATTCTTTTGAGTAACCTTTACCAACCCATGCTGTTATTGAACTAATCCGTTTAATTAAGTATTGAAAGTGTAAGTTTAGTTTTAATGAAGATTACTATGAACAATTGTTTGGTTTGGCCGGTGGTAATAATTTGTCCTCTCTTTCATCCTACATATATATATATATATATATATATATATATATATATATATATATATATATATATATATATATATATAAATATATATATATATATATATACATGTACATATACATACATATATACTATAGAAAAGGAAGAGAATAACAATATCTTGCTTTAAGACGTTTTGATATTTGTTATTTAGACAAGCATATAAATAAAGATTCTCCATATATAGAAAGCTTACCAATAACTATTCATATTGGCCACTCTAAAAATATAATGTATTTTTTTTTTATTCCTATAAAATATGCAACCCTGAGTATATGAATATATATATATATATATATATATATATATATATATATATATATATATATAGATAGATAGATAGATAGATAGATAGATATAAATATATATACATATATGTATATGTACTGTATATACATATATATATATATATATATATATATATATATATATGTGTGTGTGTGTGTGTGTGTGTGTGTGTGTTTGTGTGTGTATGTGTGATTGTGATTGTTATCTTATCACTGTGTTTATTTATTTGTAATATATGAATCACCTATAAATACAAAAGGAGTTCAGATTAAAAAAAAAAATGAATAATTTTCCAGGTTGCTCAATGAATTATACGTTA
>NW_027171894.1:345000-350000 GCF_036898095.1 Palaemon carinicauda
GAAAAGCCTAACTCATAAAAACACGTCGACTGAAACGAAAGCAATGTACATATCATTCTTTCTACCACTGTCGCGTAGGAATCACACAAGGTTAGATCAGATTTTCCCCCATTGTACGTTTATTTTTTTTATTTTTATTTTTTTTTTGAAAGCTACATGAGAAGCTCCAGTAACTTTTTGTTTTGGCGAAAATAAGTTTTTATTGGCTGAAGTCTGGTTTTTTTAGCTTTGTATGAAAAATGAGAGAGAGAGAGAGAGAGAGAGAGAGAGAGAGAGAGAGAGAGAGAGAGAGAGAGAGAGAGAGAGAGAGAGATTCCCTTGTTGAATTGAGTTTCATCTTTTTGAGAGCATTCCCATAGCGTGGAAATAAGTTTTTGTTTTTCTCATTGTGTTTAGGATAAGCATTCTGAAAATGTTACTTCATCTTTGTTGGTTTAATAGAATCCTTTTATTATTATTATTATTATTATTATTATTATTATTATTATTATTATTATTATTATTATTATTATTATTATCATTATTATTATTCATAAGGAAAAAATAGCTCAGTGGAGAAAGAAAGCGAGCAAATTATTATACTACAGAAGAAGTAATGAATAATTAAATTAAATATCTTGAGAACAGTAACAACATTAAAATTATCAAAACTCAAAATTAATATAATGATAATCATCAAAAAAATTATTAAAAAATACTTCATTATGGTTAATAGCCCCTCGCCCCACCACATCATACCTCTCTTCAGGGTTTCTTGAAGACAAAGCTATAAAAATGTAATAAGAAAGAATATCATATATATATGTTTTTTTTTTTTTTTTTTTTTTTTTTTTTTTTTTTTTTTTCATTGGCACTCAACGCATACTGTATAACGGCCATTGCATTTTACATTATGAAAATATGATGCTTATTTCACTAAACCACATTTCTTTTTTCACAGTAATCTTGCCAATCAGATTATTGCAATAAATAAAGGTTCTTTGGAAGCAGTGAAAAACCCGACAGTTTCTGGTGAAAATTAGTCCTTTTTAAACGAAGAGTTACCAAATACGAAAAATTCACTTCAGATGCAAATAATACAACAGGATTAAAGAAAAGGGTGATATAATTCAGTGGTCTTCAACGTTGTTTGGCGTATGAACCCCTTTTAGTATATGTTAGAATGCAATTCCCCCAATTTCTAGGATTGTCTGCCTCAAAAAGTATATTTTAGATGATGTGCATATAATACAAACAGATCCTTTATTTTTTTATCAAATTAGTACAAAAACATTTGCAATTCTAATTGAATTATTTTTTCTTCTTTTTTTACGAATTAAATACATTTTAAAAATATTGATGGATTTATAAAACTTGAATAATAGTAAAATAGTTTCTCTATATTTATAAGGAATGACTTAACAGACTAAACTGAAGCTACTGTAATAAAAAATGTCAAGATTATAACAAGACATTGCAAATATGCAATCAATTCAACTCAGAAGATTACAGTTAATGAGAAATCTTCGATTATTTTCCTTAGCCAATTCTAGGAAATGCAAAGGAGTGCTTGGAAGGGCACAATGCAGGTCATTTTCCACCTCTCACATACTAAGCTGCTTCATTTTAATGTACAACAGTTGAAAAGTCTGACTCGTAAAGATATATCGATACAAACGGAAGCAATGAATAGATAGCTCGTTTTACCCCTTTTGCGTAGGAATTACACATCAAGAGCTGAAATTTTATAACTGGTTTCTCATTGAATCAGAAATTTATCTTGGCAATGATCATGAATCTTTTAAACTGAAAATTTGAATGGATTTCTAGCTAACAATTCGTCATTACTGACTTTGGAAAAAATATTGGCTGAATTCATTTTTAGTGCTGTTAAGTAATGCAAGTTTTCATTTCTTTTCAAATAGTGGAAGCATTTTATCTTCACCACCTACAAAAATAATATATGACTTTTTCTAAAACATCGCTACATTTTTTACTTTGACGTTTCTCTTCCAATTTTCCAGCTTCCCCGAGATTTTTTTTTTTTTCAAGGCATCTATGAATTTTACAAAGTTTATATTGCGTTCTTGTGTCTGAAGATTTGATTTATTCAGCTGTTCAAAAATATCAACCAAATAGGCTACTCTAGAGGCATGATCCATTAAAGGTTGCTCATGAATGGCGGAGGCAAGGGACAGTGACAATACCCTTGCAGGACAATGCCTTACAGACGGACCATATATACATATGGTCAGCGCCCAAGCCCCCTCTCCACCCAAGCTAGGACAAGGGAAGGCCAGACAATGGTTGCTGATAACTAAGCATGTAGACCTCTAGGCTCCTTAAAACCCCCAATCCTTAGCTCACAAAGATAGTGAGGCTGCAAACACTACAAGAAACTATCGAGTTTAAGTGGTACTCGATTTCCCGTCGAGCAGAATGCCAGGCAGGACGCTTCCAGTAGGCCAACACAACCCCTATTACACATCATCCAGTCAGGTAGAAAATTTCGCCTTACCCTGACCCACAAAATTTAATTTGAGCCCATCTCTAAGATCAAATATAAAAAAAAAAAAACAGAAATACATGCAAAACGACTGATTCAGATTTATTATCAATCAGACCTTGAGTCTGAGTATTGTCTTGATTTTAATATCGTTTTTTATTTTCACAATTTACATTGTTTAGAAATATATCATTCCGACAATAGTCTATTAGGAAAAGTTAGAATACACAGAATCATGAAAACTGTTTCCATTATAATAAATCTTGATTTTGATCTAAGAAACTAAACCAAACCTACAATCTGCAAAAGAAAAAAAAAAGTTTAAAAACGAAAGCAAATACAAAACTAGGCATAAAATCATACAAATTATTCATAATTTACAAATAAAGAATAATCATAGAATTCAAAATTTCAAAATAAACATATCAACTAAAAGAAAAATAATTACACGGAATAGACCTAATATGACCCCATTTTGACTCTGAGGTGGTAACATTTAAGGGTCCTATAATTTCTAGCGAATTGCCTGGCACTTTATGATAATGTTTGCCTGAGTTTCTCCGAGAATTCCCTCGCGATGAAGTTTTAATTTCCAAATTGCAGACTCTCTTCAATAAGCGACAGCAGACGACGAATATCATATCACACGGAACAGCAGTTCACGAATAATGCTTGAAGTCATATGTTAGTTTTAATGACGTTTTCAGGGAAGGAATTTTAATAACTTGATGATTTTCTTGACATTATTATTATTATTATTATTATTATTATTATTATTATTATTATTATTATTATTATTATTATTATTATTATTATTATTATTATTCTTCTTCTTCTTCTTCTTCTTATTATTATTATTATTATTATTATTATTATTATTATTATTATTATTATTATGAGCCAAATTACAACCCTGGTTGAAAAAGCAGAATGCTAAAAGCCCCAGTGGTCCAACAGAAAAAGCAGTCCAGTGAGGAAAGGAAATAAGAAAATAGTAAATGAAATATACATATAGATAATAATAGAAAATATATGATATTTCATGATCAGTAAGAACGTTTAAAATAGATCTGTCATATATAAACTACAGAACGAGACTTATGTCATAGTAATAACATGCTCTCTTCTATAAGCGACAGCAGACGACGAATATCATGTCGCACGGAAAAGCACTCCTCGACTGAAGCTTGAAGTCATATGTTATTTTTAATGGCGTTTTCCGGGAAGGAATTATAATTGACTTGAAGTTGGGTTTTCCTTACTTGAGTTCAACGTAATTTAAATGATAAAAAAGATAAAAGGGCCATTTTCATTATTTTAACTATTTCCTCGGACTTACGTACAGGTACATAGATGATTTTAATAATTTTGTTAATATAACCATGATTTTCTGGGCAAGCTACACGTTTTTTTAAGACTTTTGTTAATATAATTAAGATTTTCTGGCTAATCTACAACAAATTATAAGATCTTGATATAATCATGATTCACTGGCCAATCTACAACAAATTCTAAGTCTTTTGTTAATATAGTCATGATTTTCTGGCCAGGGTACAGAATTTTTTAGATATAAGTTAATATAATCATAATTTTCTGGCCAATCTACAAATAATTATAAGATTTTTAAAAATAAAATCATGACTTGCTGGTCAGTCTACACCAAATGTAATTGCATATAAAATTTTCAAATTTTTTTGAGCCCAAATGAAAAATATTTATCAATTGATTAAGAAACTTGATGGAGCCATTGAAACTTTTTTTTTTGTTTTTATTCCAGGTGACTAATATGAAAGGTTAATTATATATTATTTCAAAACTGTTCATTTAATGCTCTTCGTGTTTGTTTTGTTTCTCTGTCAGTATAGATTTATATATGATATATAACCTTTATTAAAGCCTTAAGAATAATTTTAAACCTTTCCAGTTATATCTAACATCTCGCTTTGAACAGTAAAAGCGCTAATCTACATCTACATCTTCAAATTAAATCTTTGAAGCGATTTGATCATTCTCTTTTGCAAAATATTCTTCCTAAGAGTTGTTTGAATGTTAACAAAGATGGTTATCATACGACATTCGACACTAAGGAGGTTATTTTGAAGAATAGTAATAACATAATTATTCGTTTAAACAGCTAATATGGTTACTTTTATGTACGATACGCATATATATATATATATATATATATATATATATATATATATATATATATATATATATATATATATATATATATATATATATATATATATATATGTATATTATATATATATGTATATATATACCCAATATATATATATATATATATATATGTATGTATATATATATGTATATTTATATATATATGTATGTATATATACCCAATATATATATATATATATATATAAATATATATATATACCCAATATATATATATATATATATATATATATATATATACATATATATATATATATATATATATATATATATATATATGTATATATTCTAATGCGTAGAACAGTTGGAGATGGTG
>NW_027171894.1:355000-357500 GCF_036898095.1 Palaemon carinicauda
CAAGTAATAATAATAATAATAACAATAATAATAATAATAATAATAATAATAATAATAATATTGATAATAATAATAATAATAATGATATTAATAATAATAATAACAATAATAATAATAATAATAATAATAATAATAATAATAATAATGCAGTGAACATGTATTCATAAAGATAATTTTGCACATTTAGACGTGTTTTTTATATTCATATAAGCCATATATCATACACCTCTTAATATGTTTTTTCCCACCTATCAATATTTCACCTCTCCTCTTAAAGCATATTCTCCATTTCATTCATCTTTAAAGAAGAGTTGCTTAAAATATTTCTTCAGTTAATTCCATTTTACTTGATTCACATAATTCTTTATTTTTCTTAATCATTTGCACAAACTTAACTATCATTCTTCTCCTATTACTTATTTTCTCCTCTTATCTCGCCATCATTATTTATATTTAGTCTTAAATACTTATATGTAAAAACTATTCCTATTTTTTCCTTTTCGTTACCAAAATCATTGCCCCATATCCTCTATTATATTTACCAGAGTAGCCACTTCTTCCAACTCATTCGCAACCTCTTTATATAAAAAATTATTTCAGTTTTTGAAGAAATATTTTATAGTTTCTCTATTGGATGTTTCAGTTAGCATCATATCACAAGTAATCATTAGAACTTCACATATATCATTTTCATCATCATCACCCTCATCTCCTCCCACGCCTAGTGATACAAAGCGAGGCACTTTGATTTCGGAATTCATCTCTTTTTAGAACTTTTATTTCAATATTTCTACATTCATCATCTCCTACTTCACGTTTCATAGTCCTCAGCCATGAAAGACTGGGTCATCCAACTCTTCTAGTGCCTTGCCGAGCCCAGTTGAAAGTTTGGTGAACTAATCTCTCTAGGGGAGTGCGAAGAGCATGCCCAAACCTTCTCCATCTACCCCTCATCATTTTATTATCCTTTAATTCTACTCTTATTTCTGAAGTGTATTCTCTGACTTATAATTTTCTTCAATTAATGAAGATATTGAATAGCTACAAAGAAATAACTTTCCTGTCTTTGGCACACCACATCAGATACTTTACAGCCCGAACATTCTATTACTTGTATGCTACAGATCCTTAACAGCCTCCACATTATCATTATTATTATTAATTGCTAAGCTACAACCCTAATAAGAAAAGCAGGATGCTATAAGCCCAGGGGCCCCAACAGGGAAAATATCCCAGTGAGGAAAGGAAACAACGAAAATTGAAGTATTTCAAGAACAGTAACAACATTGAGATATATATTTCATATATAACCTATAAAAACTTTAACAAAACAAGAGGAAGAGAAGTAGATAGAATAGTGTGCCCGAGTGTACCCTCAAGCAAGAGAACTCTAACCCAAGACAGTGGAAGGTCGCATTAGATTTCCACACCCTTAACATTAATGTCTCTTCATACAGTTTAAAGATTTAAAAGCCGCTCATGAATAGCAGGGGTAAAGGACAGTGACATTGCCCTATCGGGTAGGACAATGCCCTAGAGACTGACATACATATATAGTCAAGCCCCCTCTCCACCCAAGCTATGACCAAAGAGGGCCAGGCAATGGTTGCTTATGACTCAGCAGATGGACTTATAGGCTCCCCCAAACACCCCATCCTTAGCTCACAAGGATGGTGAAGTTGCAGAGACCAAAGAAACTAACGAGTCTGAGCTGGACTCGAACCCCACTCTGGCGTTCACCAGTCAAGGACATTACCACATTTAAATCACCAGTAATTTTCTAGAAAGAGCGATTTTATATCAGTACTTATGGGACATTTTCCTCATTCAGATATACATGGAAATAAATTTAGTAAATTCAAGACTGATTCCGAAGATTCTTATCTGTGATTTCATCCACACCTTAAGTGTTTTCTTTGTTTTCTTTTTCTATCTCTTCACAACCTCACATTCTCAGCTATTCTTATTTCTCTTCCTCTTGTTTTTTTTTTTTTTTTTTTTTTTAAGTTTCCATAGTATACGTGTGAAATATCTATTTTAATATTGTTACTGTTTTTAAAATATTTTGTTTTAATTGTTCGTTACTTCTCCTGTAGTTTATTTCCTTGTTTCCTTTCCTCAGTGGTCTATTTTTTCTGTTAGAACCCTTTGGCTTATAGCAACCTGCTTTTCCAACTATGGTTGTAACTTATCTAATAATAATAATAATAATAATAATAATAATAATAATAATAATAATAATAATAATAATTCCTCAACCCTTTCCGGCTTTAAGCTAATCCCTTCCACTCTTGGCTTTCATCATTTCCAGACAGCTTAATTCCATTTGCCTTTTTTATCCTGAATTAAATCCTACACACTCATCATCTACCACTTCCACATGCACGACATTAAACCAAGACATCTGTTTATATTTTTTTTTCTTTAACTAGTTGTTTCGAAATTAATACAAAGCTATTCTCTTACCTTATGAAATATCATTCCACTAAATTATACTTAC
>NW_027171894.1:370000-372500 GCF_036898095.1 Palaemon carinicauda
CCATCGGAAACTAGAAAAATAGCTTGATGAAAAGAAACAATATCATTCTCTTCTCAAGCGAATATCAAAATAAACTGTTCTAGTAGATATTGAAGTTCTGCTTAATTGAGTTATGATAAAAGGATTACATAACTACAATTATTTTCAAGAACATATCAAAATTAAGTCCATTTCATCTTTATAGATAAGTGTCAAACCTTATTTTGGTTAGTGCTAGAATAAATATATATCAGATGAAATAAGTTCACTTCTGGGTAACAGAAATTATTCCTTTCGCTCAATAGTATCTATATCTGCTTCACATTTTCACATATTGAGTATTGGAAGCAATATTGGTTTTTTAAGTTAGAATAATTATTCATTGCTAAGCGAAATTCCTGGAAGACTTTATACCAGAAATAATATTCTTTTACGATAAAGGTATCTGAATATCAGTCCGAATATATCTGGGGCATTGTCCATAAAAGCAAGATTTATAGAAGTACGGTTCATGGGTCTTATTGTCTAAAATACATTATTATTATTATTATTATTATTATTATTATTATTATTATTATTAGCTGAGCTACAACCTAAGTTGGAAAAGCAGGATGCTATAAGCCCAGGGGCCCCAACAGGGAAAGTAGCCCAGTGAGGAGAGGAAAAAAGGAAAAATAAAATATTTTAAGAACAATAACACTATTAAAATAAATATATCCTATATACACTATAAAAAAACTTAATCAAAACAAGAGGAAGAGAAATTAGATAGTATAGTGTGCCCGAGTGTAACCCTCACCCAAATAGGTAAAAAATGATTTAATAGAAAAATTCAATTTTGGCCCCTTTCAGAATAAAAAACTAAAGAGAAAAAACAATCAAACGATTTTCCGTTCAATTCCCCTATAATAGAATGCATTAAATTTGGATGGGCTCAGGAATATCGAATATAAGAAGAAGTGGGACGAAAAAGGGTTCCGGCATTTGGAAGAATTATCCGGTGCAATTATATTTCTGATAAAAGGGAGAGGGAAAGACAATGAGAATACAAAGAAATTAAATTAAGTAAAGCCGGAGAAAATGGGGCAGTATGTTTTTAATGTGGTGGAATTCCCCGACGCAAAAAAAGGGTTATGCAAATAGTTTTGGGATGTGAGTTCATAATTATCTCTCTCTCTCTCTCTCTCTCTCTCTCTCTCTCTCTCTCTCTCTCATTTTTGTATAGATGTTTTTATCAACCTTCTTAAATATATATATTTAAACTAGCAAACATCTAAATATTTTATCTTTCTTATACACACATTTACATGAAGAGAAACTGGATTTAGAGTTTGTATCTGTGTGAGTGACAAGTTGTATATTCAAGTCAGGCTAAGGCAAGTTTTTCAGATTTATACTTAGCTGTTTATTTTTAGCGTTAAGAGATAAAAATATATTTTTAATGTTTATGTTGATCCAGAACTTATTGCAAAAAGAGGAAAGTAACTCCATAAAACAAATCCATCCTGTTCGTAATACTAGGCATGCAGTTAATATTGATAGTCAGGCTCAATACTACACAGTACTCTAGAAGTTTTATTCCATCTGCGACCAAGTTGTGGAGTGATCTTCCTGATCGGGTTGTTAAATCAGTAGATCTTGAAAAGTTCAAACTTGCTGCAAACGTTTTCACGTTGAACAGGCTGGCATAAGTCTTTTTATAGTTTATATATGAAATATCTGTTTTATTGTTGTTAATATTTTTCAGATATTTTATTTTAATTGTTCACCATTTCTTATATCGTTTATTGTTTCCTTATTTCCTTTCCTCTCTGAGTTATTTTTTCCTGTTGGAGCATCCTGCTTTTCCACCTAGTGTTGTAGCTTAGCTAGTAATAATAATAATAATAATAATAATAATAATAATAATAATAATAATAATAATAGTAATAATAATAATAATAATAATCATAATAATAATAGTAATAACAATAATAATAATAATAATAATAATAATTTGATATTGATGGCTGAACATTGGGAATGGCTGATTAAGTATTTGGGTGTTAGCATATCGTATGAAAAGATGCGACTTATAGATTGTTTGAGACCAGGAGAATAGTAAAAAAAATTTATATGGTAAAATTTGATATTAGTATATATAATCCTTCACCTTTGATCTGTTCATTTTCAAATTGATACTTATGTTATGCTTAATGTGTGTTCAGCACTTTAGATATTATTTTGTTTTAATTCTAGTTCCGTTGACCTTAGATGCTTTGATATATGTGTAGAACAATAGATATTCTTCATAAAGATTATAAATATTCTAGTTATTCTAATCTTTACTTAGAGATATGACGCACAAAATTCCAATTATCATATCATTTCAATACCATGATTCTACTGATTATTTATTGAGTAAAGTTTTAAACAGACGTTTATCCAATTTCATGCAGAAAATTTATTCTCCGTTACTTCAATCATCCTTCAGAAACAGATCAAATCACCGACTTAATTCTTTCAATCTATACATTCTTTC
>NW_027171894.1:377500-380000 GCF_036898095.1 Palaemon carinicauda
CTTTTAAATCGTTAATCTGATACGACTGCTTTTGAATTGTGAATAACAAAGGTCAAAATATTCTAACGAAAGGTATTTTTCACATTGAATAAGTAAATGAAGCAATTTTATAAATACGACTAGATTGAATTATGTATGACTCGCTGTTATTAATATGAAAGATTGATGTGAACTATGATGACTGATTTTATTGAATACCTTTTATTTTTACTATTTTGGATGCACACTGAAGGGAGTATGTAAACTAAGTTTTTACAAAGCATTTCATAAACCGGAATGTACATTCCAATATATATATAGATATATATATATATATATATATATATATATATACATGAATATGTCTGATATTTATATGCATATATATATGTATATATATATATATATATATATATAAAGCATATATATACACACACAGACACACACATATATATATAAATTATATATATATATATATATATATATATATATATATATATATATATATATATATATATATATATATATATATTTATATATGTATATATATATATATATATATATATATATATATATATATATATATATATATATATATATATATATATATATATATATATATATATATATATATATATATATATATATATATATATAATCCTTGTCATGCTGAGCGGCATTTCTAAACGTATGGCTAATTGGTCTCTCCTCGTCCCTCGGATGGGAGAGAGAGGAAGTGGTTAGGAAAGGGGAGGGTGTAGGAATGGTTGAATCTGTGTGTGCGCACGCGCGTGCGCTTGTATATATATATACATATATATATATATATATATATATATATATATATATATATATATATATATAATATAAATCATTTATTTATTTCTGTGTTTTAAATGGAAAAATGTGGTATAATGAATCACACTTTGATAAGTTGAAACAGGCCAAAACCAATTACTTTTTCATTGACATCATCAATGAATTGGTCCAATAAATTACTTATTGGCCACACGATTGAGACCCCTGGAATTTTCACACGAAATATCAATTTTTACAGTTGATTATATTTTTATAGAGTTTTTAAAAGACAACGAAATTCCTTCTCTGGTCTGAGAACGATAAATATAATTCTGTGACTCCTTTTCTAAGGACTATAGCGTTTTTAGAGATTACATGTGTAATTGCATTTCAAGAGTTACATGAGGCAGTTTTCTTTTTTAATATATTTTATCACTAACATATTTAATCTCAACGAATGTAATTTACTGATTCCTTTATATTTTATAACTAAAATATTTAATCTTAAAAGTTTAATATACTGATTCGTTTATATTTTATCACTAAAATATTAAATTTTAAGAGTATAATTTACTGATTCCTTAATATCTTATCACTAAAATGTTTAATTTTAAGAGTATAATTTACTGATTTCTTTATATTTTATCACTAAATTATTTGATTTTAAGAGTATAATTTACTGAATCCTTCATATTTTATCATTAAAATATTTAATTTTAAGAGTATAATTTACTGATTCCCTTATATTTTATCACTAAATTATTCAATGTAATTTATTGATTCCTTAATTTTTTATCAGGACAGTTTATGCGAGTAAAGGCTTACTCACTCATTCAACTAGTTTATCCCCACATATTTATAATGATAATATCAAAAAATAGATTTTGATGGAATTTGGATATTTATGTTTTATATAAAGATTTGATTAAATTTACGACCATTGCATAATTACTTTATTCATATATATATATATATATATATATATATATATATATATATATATATATATATATGAATATATATATATGTGTGTATATATATATATATATATGTGTGTATATATATATATATATATATATATATATATATATATATATATATATATATGTATATATATATATATATATAAGGATCTATTATTTTTATTTACTCTCTTCCTAGCATAAATTATCCACGTAGTTTTATTTCATTTAAAAAAAAAACTGATCCCAACTGTTTTTAAACATCATGAGAAGTTACAGTCAAAGAGATACCAAAGAGGAACTTCATGGCTCAAAATCGAAAGAAAATTTAATCAATAGCCCCACCCTCTCTCTCTCTCTCTCTCTCTCTCTCTCTCTCTCTCTCTCTCTCTCTCTCTCTCTCTCTCTCTCTCTCTCTCAACTCAACCATATCTTGATATAAAAAGATTGTACATCCATTCTTTTTAAATGAAAGCACGTTTTGTTATTTCACGCATGGAGGATTTTTACCACAAAATCGTTCCCTGAAGCTCTAATCTAAAGTAAATATCGCAGCTTGACGGAAATGGTGTATAATAAAGAGAAAGATTGGGTGCTTAGGTCAAGAGTGTCAAAAGCTTCGTCTGGTTAATTCACTGGTGTTTTCCACATCCTAAACATCCATGATGCAGTAAATCATATATTTTGCATATTCTTTTTTCCTTACGGATTTTAGTATTTATAGTTCAGCTTAAACCTGACTCTAATAAAAGTCACTCTAA
>NW_027171894.1:400000-412500 GCF_036898095.1 Palaemon carinicauda
TCAGGGAATTTAGGTCAATATGAATGATTTTTCAAGTACAGAAATGTAATTGTTATTTCTCATCTCTATCTTTTTGGTTATAGTGTCGTTATTCAACAGCCAAAAGGTAGAAAATAATAACATGAACAAAAAATACAGGATCATCATATTGATTCATATCATTATTAATATTTCAACCCTTTTCATTTGAAATAGAATCATAACTATTAAAATCAGAAGTATGTTTGTCTGGCGCTTCTCTTGTGTTGCATCTGACTTGAGTAGTGTTTGTGTTGGTGTTGTGTGTGTGTGTGTTTGTGTGTGAGAGAGAGAGAGAGAGAGAGAGAGAGAGAGAGAGAGAGAGAGAGAGAGAGAGAGAGAGAGAGAGAGAGAATATATATATATATATATATATATATATATATATATATATATATATATATATATATATATATATATATTGCATAAAGCGGAAGGTCCTGATTGAGTAAATCAAATAGCAGCTGTGAAAAAGTAAAAGCAATAGGATTTATTATAAATATTTTAATGCATCATCACGGTCCATTATAACAGAATCAAACAAACAATGGCGGTTTTATCTTTTTATTTTTTATTTTTTTTACTTTTTTTTATCAAGCGAAATATAAAATACAGTAATTACAGAATTGTTTACACAATACTGTGTTTCGATAGTTTTATACAGAAATTATATATCCTTTTTCCTTGAATATTACGATGGATAGTAAAATTTCTTTTGAAATTATCCTCTGCCTCAATTTTAATGAAGACCATGAATTTTTTTTTTTAATTTTTAATTTTTTTTTTTTTTTGAGAAAAAAGTTTTGATGAAGTGGCTTTATCAATTTATACAAAATCATCACCGATTTTTGATAGAACTAATTGAAAAAATTACCGAAAATTAAAAGGGCTGAAATAGAAACAGCTCTGTGTCTAATGATAGTAAAACCATCCCCAATGATAATTTATTTCGAAAGAACTGTTTTCTTTTTATCTATTATGGGGAGTATTAAATAATTTCACTGAAGAATTATTTTTTTTTTTTTTTCAAAATAACCTTTCCATTTTAATACAACATTTTCAGTATTTTCTAAAGCTTTCAACAGAGAAATGATAAGAAGCTAACATCTGAGAATAACCAACATTTTGAATACGTGACTAACATGAGCGTTGAGAGTCAAGGGGACATTTGAGTTAGATTCCTAGAAATTGCTTATATCCATTAACCGTTCTCTATTCATCGTAACTCTCCTTACTAGAAAGCATTTCTAAGGTTTGTATCCAATGCAACCAATTGTATTGGGGGCGAGTTGGAAGATTATAGGTTCTTTCTTCTGTTGCTAATAAGGAAAGTAGTAAACCTATCTTGCATCCAAACATCCATTTTACTTCAATGGATACGTTTATTTGAAGCATTATCGTAGGTTTTTAAGATGTCCTACTTTTATTATTATTATTATCATTATTATTATTATTATTATTATTATTATTATTATTATTATTATTATTATTATTATTATTATTAGCTAAGCTACAACCCTAGTTGGAAAAGCAAGATGCTATAAGCCCAAGGGCTCCAACAGGAGGAAATAGCCCAGTGAGGAAAGGAAATAAGGAAATAAAAGACGATATAAGAAGTAATGAAAAATTGAGATTAAACATCCTAAACACATTAACAACATTAGAACAGATATTTGATATATAAACTATAAAAGGACTTATCTATTCATTTTCAAGGCATCATTAATATCCGAAATAAATCCAGCCTTTCTAGAATCAATTTTAGTATTTTCCAAAGATAAGGATAAGTTTTAAACTTAAAAAACTTAATAATTAATTTTTGATTACCGGTATGCGACAATTACTGTTGATTGAATAATTGGTAATGTATAGGCAATTCCGCATGTGAAATTCTATGCAAGAGGAAGGAGATACATTGCAGCAAGCTTCAAAACTATAGGGTCCAATCCTTAACATATCATTAACAAACAAACTGACAACTGATGCCTTTTCTTTACAGTTTATGGTGTTTTTCTGTTAACAGTCTAAATCATATACTGAATATATAATCCATAGCAATGCAGTTAAAAAAATCATATGGTTTCTCTCACCTATGGAAATCTTAATTATAAAATCCTTTGGAATATCCTGGTATTTAAAATATTCTACATGTAAGCAAAATTATGACAAGCAAACATAAAGACATGAATAGTTCGTATATTTTTTTAATTGTTATTCATAACTTTTTCGTAATAGTGTTTATTTTACTATTTTCTAACATAGAAATATATATTTTCATAGTTAATCAGAAGGCTTATAAGTATGAGATTATTCTTACTGATTCAAAAAGGTTATGTAATGGATTGATTAACTCCGAAAGCATGTATCTATTGTTTTATGAAAAAAAAAAAAGAAAAAAAAAAAAAAGAAAAAAAAACAAACATGCTTTTGAATTATAGGACCAAAGTAATGGAATGCTCAGCAGCAGAATGATCGACACTCACAGCTGTCACAAAGGATCAAACGTAAACAGGGTAATAGATTACTGATTATGTCTTTATTACTCCCATTATAATATAATGTTCCTAACTTTTAAAAAATCTTATAAAGCTAATAGATTTTGATATGGTACATAAATCTAGTATTAAAAAATTTGAATAACCTACGAAAATTGTCTTTATTACTCTCATTATAATATAATTTTCCTAACTTTAAACAAATCTTATAAATCTAATGTATATTAATGTGGAACAGAAATCTAGGCTTAAAAAAAATTGCATAACCTACCAAATTTTTTTTTTTATCTAATAAAGTAAAACGGGTATAATTAGGCCTACTGGCTCGCTTGAAAGTCACTTACTGCATTAGTGATGTTAAAATGTAATCTATAATTTATTACCAAAGCTGTGTATAAAACATGTAAAATTTAACTAAAAAATACCGCGAAATACATTATCTTTATCAAACGAAAAGTGCAGTATATTCAATGAATATTTTTTCGTAATCCTTTTAATGTTTCACATATAATTAATACTATTTCCCGACTAAATTTTGAATAGAAACTCGCTGAGAGGGCAAGTGTCATATTAGATAACGTGAGCTCTCGAGCGTAAAATTATTAACAGATTTAAATACACTCTTATGATTATAATCTTGAATTCATAAACTATATTTCAATTAATTTTATGAACCAAAAACTAAAACCTTTCATAACTTCTGTTTTTTTTTTTTTTTTTTTTTTTTTTTTTTTTGAGGGGACGCAGTTGTATTTTCAAATGGCGAATTTCTAATAGCATTTCAAACGAATTTGTTCAAAGAAAACATAAGATATTTCATAGAATCTTCTTATGTTAAGATCAAATGCAAGAAAAGGTGAAGTGTAAAAAAGAAACACTTGTGAAGTAACCTTCAGGATTTCTTCTTTGGGTGACACAGAAAATAGAGTATGTAATGAAGAAACCTTGGTAGAATAAACTTCGTGAATTCTTCTTTGGAAGACATATGTACGATAGAGTGTGTAAAAAAGAAACTCTGGTGGAGTATCCTTCATGATTTCTTGTATAGAAGACAAATGGAGAATAATGTGTGAAAAGAAGAAACTCCAATGGAGTAAACTTCAAGATTTCTTCTATGAAAGACAAATGGAGAATAGTGTGTAAAAAAGAAACACTGGTGGAGTCACCTTAAGGATTTCTTCTGTAGAAGACATATGGCAAATAATGTGCGTAAAAAAGCCACACTGGTAGAGTAACATTCAGGATTTCTTCTATGAAAGACAGATGGAGAATAATGTTTGGGTAAAGAAGAAATCCTGGTGGAGTAACTTTCAGGATTTCTTTTATGTAAGACAAATGGCAAATAATATGTGCAAAAAAGAAACCCTGAAGGAATAATCTTCAGGACTTCTTCTATGGTAAACATATGGAGAATAGTGTGTGTAAAAAAGAAGCCCTGGTGGAGTAACCTCCAGGATTTCTTTTATGTAAGACATGGAAAATAGTGTGTGCGAAAAGGAAACCCTGATGGAGTCACCTTCAGGATCTATTTTATGTAAGACAGATAGAGAATAGCGTGGGTAAAAAAAGGAACCCTGGAGGAGTTACCTTCAGGATTTTTTCTATGGCAGACAAATAGAGAATAGTGTGTGTAAAAAAGAAGCCCTGGTGGAGTAACCTCCAGGATTTCTTTTATGTAAGACAGATGGAGAATAGTGTGTGTAAAAAAGAAGCCCTGGTGGAGTAACCTCCAGGATTTCTTTTATGTAAGACAGATAGAGAATAGTGGGTGTAAAAAAGAAGCCCTGGTGGAGTAACCTCCAGGATTTCTTTTATGTAAGACAAATAGAGAATAGTGTGTGTAAATAAGAAGCCCTGGTGGAGTAACCTCCAGGATTTCTTTTATGTAAGACAAATAGAGAATAGTGTGTGTAAAAAAGAAGCCCTGGTGGAGTAACCTCCAGGATTTCTTTTATGTAAGACAGATGGAGAATAGTGTGTGTAAAAAAGAAGCCCTGGTGGAGTAACCTCAGGGATTTCTTTTATGTAAGACAGATAGAGAATAGTGGGTGTAAAAAAGAAGCCCTGTTGGAGTAACCTCCAGGATTTCTTTTATGTAACCCAAATAGAGAATAGTGTGTGTAAAAAAGAAGCCCTGGTGGAGTAACCTCCAGGATTTCTTTTATGTAAGACAAATAGAGAATAGTGTGTGTAAAAAAGAAGCCCTGGTGGAGTAACCTCCAGTTCTTTTATGTAAGACAGATGGAGAATAGTGGGTGTAAAAAAGAAGCCCTGGTGGAGTTACCTCCAGGATTTCTTTTATGTAAGACAAATAGAGAATAGTGTGTGTAAAAAAGAAGCCCTGGTGGAGTAACCTCCAGGATTTCTTTTATGTAAGACAAATAGAGAATAGTGTGTGTAAATAAGAAGCCCTGGTGGAGTAACCTCCAGGATTTCTTTTATGTAAGACAAATAGAGAATAGTGTGTGTAAAAAACAAGCCCTGGTGGAGTAACCTCCAGGATTTCTTTTATGTAAGACAAATAGAGAATAGTGTGTGTAACAAGGAAGCCCTGGTGGAGTAACCTCCAGGATTTCTTTTATGTAAGACAAATAGAGAATAGTGTGTGTAAAAAAGAAGCCCTGGTGGAGTAACCTCCAGTTCTTTTATGTAAGACAGATGGAGAATAGTGTGTGTAAAAAAGAAGCCCTGGTGGAGTAACCTCCAGTTCTTTTATGTAAGACAGATGGAGAATAGTGTGTGTAAAAAGGAAGCCCTGGTGGAGTAACCTCCAGGATTTCTTTTATGTAAGACAGATAGAGAATAGTGGGTGTAAAAAAGAAGCCCTGGTGGAGTAACCTCTAGGATATCTTTTATGTAAGACAAATAGAGAATAGTGTGTGTAAAAAAGAAGCCCTGTTGGAGTAACCTCCAGTTCTTTTATGTAAGACAGATGGCGAATAGTGTGTGTAAAAAGGAAGCCCTGGTGGAGTAACCTCCAGGATTTCTTTTATGTAAGACAGATAGAGAATAGTGTGTGTAAAAAAGAAGCCCTGGTGGAGTAACCTCCAGGATTTCTTTTATGTAAGACAAATAGAGAATAGTGTGTGTAAAAAAGAAGCCCTGGTGGAGTAACCTCCAGGATTTCTTTTATGTAAGACAAATAGAGAATAGTGTGTGTAAAAAAGAAGCCCTGGTGGAGTAACCTCCAGGATTTCTTTTATGTAAGACAGATAGAGAATAGTGTGTGTAAAAAAGAAGCCCTGGTGGAGTAACCTCCAGGATTTCTTTTATGTAAGACAGATAGAGAATAGTGTGTGTAAAAAAGAAGCCCTGGTGGAGTAACCTCCAGGATTTCTTTTATGTAAGACAAATAGAGAATAGTGTGTGTAAAAAAGAAGCCCTGGTGGAGTAACCTCCAGGATTTCTTTTATGTAAGACAAATAGAGAATAGTGTGTGTAAAAAAGAAGCCCTGGTGGAGTAACCTCCAGGATTTCTTTTATGTAAGACAGATAGAGAATAGTGTGTGTAAAAAAGAAGCCCTGGTGGAGTAACCTCCAGGATTTCTTTTATGTAAGACAGATAGAGAATAGTGTGTGTAAAAAAGAAGCCCTGGTGGAGTAACCTCCAGGATTTCTTTTATGTAAGACAAATAGAGAATAGTGTGTGTAAAAAAGAAGCCCTGGTGGAGTAACCTCCAGGATTTCTTTTATGTAAGACAGATAGAGAATAGTGTGTGTAAAAAAGAAGCCCTGGTGGAGTAACCTCCAGGATTTCTTTTATGTAAGACAGATAGAGAATAGTGTGTGTAAAAAAGAAGCCCTGGTGGAGTAACCTCCAGGATTTCTTTTATGTAAGACAGATAGAGAATAGTGTGTGTAAAAAAGAAGCCCTGGTGGAGTAACCTCCAGGATTTCTTTTATGTAAGACAGATAGAGAATAGTGTGTGTAAAAAAGAAGCCCTGGTGGAGTAACCTCCAGGATTTCTTTTATGTAAGACAGATAGAGAATAGTGTGTGTAAAAAAGAAGCCCTGGTGGAGTAACCTCCAGGATTTCTTTTATGTAAGACAGATAGAGAATAGTGTGTGTAAAAAAGAAACCCTGGTGGAGTAACCTCCAGGATTTCTTTTATGTAAGACAGATAGAGAATAGTGTGTGTAAAAAAGAAGCCCTGGTGGAGTAACCTCCAGGATTTCTTTTATGTAAGACAGATGGAGAATAGTGTGTGTAAAAAAGAAGCCCTGGTGGAGTAACCTCCAGGATTTCTTTTATGTAAGACAGATAGAGAATAGTGTGTGTAAAAAAGAAGCCCTGGTGGAGTAACCTCCAGGATTTCTTTTATGTAAGACAGATAGAGAATAGTGTGTGTAAAAAAGAAACCCTGGTGGAGTAACCTTCAGGATTTCTTTATGTAAGACAAATAGAGAATAGTGTGTGTAAAAAAGAAACCCTGGTGGAGTAACCTCAGGATTTCTTTTATGTAAGACAGATAGAGAATAGTGTGTGTAAAAAAGAAGCCCTGGTGGAGTAACCTCAGGATTTCTTTTATGTAAGACAGATAGAGAATAGTGTGTGTAAAAAAGAACCCTGGTGGAGTAACCTCCAGGATTTCTTTTATGTAAGACAGATAGAGAATAGTGTGTGTAAAAAAGAAACCCTGGTGGAGTAACCTTCAGGATTTCTTTTATGTAAGACAGATGGAGAATAGTGTGTGTAAAAAAGAAACCCTGGTGGAGTAACCTTCAGGATTTCTTTTATGTAAGACAGATGGAGAATAGTGTGTGTAAAAAAGAAGCCCTGGTGGAGTAACCTTCAGGATTTCTTTTATGTAAGACAGATGGAGAATAGTGTGTGTAAAAAAGAAACCCTGGTGGAGTAACCTTCAGGATTTCTTCTTGTAGACAGATGGAGAATAGTGTGTGTAAAAAAGAAACCCTGGTGGAGTAACCTTCAGGATTTCTTTTATGTAAGACAGATGGAATAGTGTGTGTAAAAAAGAAGCCCTGGTGGAGTAACCTCCAGGATTTCTTTTATGTAAGACAGATAGAGAATAGTGTGTGTAAAAAAGAAGCCCTGGTGGAGTAACCTCCAGGATTTCTTTTATGTAAGACAGATAGAGAATAGTGTGTGTAAAAAAGAAGCCCTGGTGGAGTAACCTTCAGGATTTCTTTTATGTAAGACAAATGAGAATAGTGTGTGTAAAAAAGAAACCCTGGTGGAGTAACCTTCAGGATTTCTTTTATGTAAGACAGATGGAGAATAGTGTGTGTAAAAAAGAAGCCCTGGTGGAGTAACCTTCAGGATTTCTTTTATGTAAGACAGATGGAGAATAGTGTGTGTAAAAAAGAAGCCCTGGTGGAGTAACCTCAGGATTTCTTTTATGTAAGACAGATGGAGAATAGTGTGTGTAAAAAAGAAGCCCTGGTGGAGTAACCTTCAGGATTTCTTTTATGTAAGACAATGGAGAATAGTGTGTGTAAAAAAGAAGCCCTGGTGGAGTAACCTCAGGATTTCTTTTATGTAAGACAGATGGAGAATAGTGTGTGTAAAAAAGAAGCCCTGGTGGAGTAACCTTCAGGATTTCTTTTATGTAAGACAGATAGAGAATAGTGTGTGTAAAAAAGAAGCCCTGGTGGAGTAACCTCCAGGATTTCTTTTATGTAAGACAGATGAGAATAGTGTGTGTAAAAAAGAAGCCCTGGTGGAGTAACCTCAGGATTTCTTTTATGTAAGACAATGGAGAATAGTGTGTGTAAAAAAGAAGCCCTGGTGGAGTAACCTCAGGATTTCTTTTATGTAAGACAGATGGAGAATAGTGTGTGTAAAAAAGAAGCCCTGGTGGAGTAACCTCAGGATTTCTTTTATGTAAGACAGATAGAGAATAGTGTGTGTAAAAAAGAAGCCCTGGTGGAGTAACCTCAGGATTTCTTTTATGTAAGACAAATAGAGAATAGTGTGTGTAAAAAAGAAGCCCTGGTGGAGTAACCTCAGGATTTCTTTTATGTAAGACAAATGAGAATAGTGTGTGTAAAAAAGAAAGCCCTGGTGGAGTAACCTCCAGGATTTCTTTTATGTAAGACAGATAGAGAATAGTGTGTGTAAAAAAGAAGCCCTGGTGGAGTAACCTCCAGGATTTCTTTTATGTAAGACAGATAGAGAATAGTGTGTGTAAAAAAGAAGCCCTGGTGGAGTAACCTCCAGGATTTCTTTTATGTAAGACAATGGAGAATAGTGTGTGTAAAAAAGAAGCCCTGGTGGAGTAACCTCCAGGATTTCTTTTATGTAAGACAGATGGAGAATAGTGTGTGTAAAAAAGAAGCCCTGGTGGAGTAACCTCCAGGATTTCTTTTATGTAAGACAGATAGAGAATAGTGTGTGTAAAAAAGAAGCCCTGGTGGAGTAACCTCCAGGATTTCTTTTATGTAAGACAATAGAGAATAGTGTGTGTAAAAAAGAAACCCTGGTGGAGTAACCTTCCAGGATTTCTTTTATGTAAGACAGATGGAGAATAGTGTGTGTAAAAAAGAAACCCTGGTGGAGTAACCTCAGGATTTCTTTTATGTAAGACAGATAGAGAATAGTGTGTGTAAAAAAGAAACCCTGGTGGAGTAACCTCAGGATTTCTTTTATGTAAGACAGATAGAGAATAGTGTGTGTAAAAAAGAAACCCTGGTGGAGTAACCTTCAGGATTTCTTTTATGTAAGACAGATGAGAATAGTGTGTGTAAAAAAGAAACCCTGGTGGAGTAACCTTCAGGATTTCTTTTATGTAAGACAGATGGAGAATAGTGTGTGTAAAAAAGAAGCCCTGGTGGAGTAACCTTCAGGATTTCTTTTATGTAAGACAGATGAGAATAGTGTGTGTAAAAAAGAACCCTGGTGGAGTAACCTTCAGGATTTCTTCTATGTAGACAGATAGAGAATAATGTGTGTAAAAAAGAAACCCGGTGGAGTAACCTTCAGGATTTCTTCTATGGTAGACAAATGAGAATAATGTGTGTAAAAAAGAAACCCTGGTGGAGTAACCTTCAGGATTTCTTTTATGGAGACAATGAGAATAGTGTGTGTAAAAAAGAAACCTGGTGGAGTAACCTTCAGGATTTCTTTTATGTAAGACAGATAGAGAATAGTGTGTGTAAAAAAGAAACCTGGTGGAGTAACCTTCAGGATTTCTTCTATGGTAGACAATGGAGAATAGTGTGTGTAAAAAAGAAACCTGGTGGAGTAACCTTCAGGATTTCTTTTATGTAAGACAGATGGAGAATAGTGTGTGTAAAAAAGAAACCTGGTGGAGTAACCTTCAGGATTTCTTTATGGTAAGACAGATGGAGAATAGTGTGTAAAAAAGAAATCCTGGTGGAGTAACCTTCAGGATTTCTTCTATGGTAGACAATGGAGAATAATGTGTGTAAAAAGAAATCCTGGTGGAGTAACCTTCAGGATTTCTTCTATGGTAGACAGATGGAGAATAAGTGTGTAAAAAGAAACCTGGTGGAGTAACCTTCAGGATTTCTTCTATGGTAGACAGATGGAGAATAGTGTGTAAAAAAGAAATCCTGGTGGAGTAACCTTCAGGATTTCTTTTATGGAGACAGATGGAGAATAGTGTGTGTAAAAAGAAATCCTGGTGGAGTAACCTTCAGGATTTCTTCTTGGTAGACTGATGGAGAATAATGTGTGTAAAAAAAGAAATCCTGGTGGAGTAACCTTCAGGATTTCTTCTATGGTAGACTGATGGAGAATAATGTGTGTAAAAAAGAAATCCTGGTGGAGTAACCTTCAGGATTTCTTTATGGTAGACTGATGGAGAATAATGTGTGTAAAAAAAAATCCTGGTGGAGTAACCTTCAGGATTTCTTCTAAGGTAGACAGATGGAGAATAATGTGTAAAAAAGAAATCCTGGTGGAGTAACCTTCAGGATTTCTTCTATGGTAGACTGATGGAGAATAATGTGTGTAAAAAAAAATCCTGGTGGAGTAACCTTCAGGATTTCTTCTAAGGTAGACAGATGGAGAATAATGTGTAAAAAAGAAATCCTGGTGGAGTAACCTTCAGGATTTCTTTTATGGTAGACAGATGGAGAATAATGTGTAAAAAAGAAATCCTGGTGGAGTAACCTTCAGGATTTCTTTTATGGTAGACTGATGGAGAATAATGTGTGTGAAAAAAAATCCTGGTGGAGTAACCTTCAGGATTTCTTCTATAAGGTAGACTGATGGAGAATAATGTGTGTAAAAAAGAAATCCTGGTGGAGTAACCTTCAGGATTTCTTCTATGGTAGACTGATGGAGAATAATGTGTGTAAAAAAGAAATCCTGGTGGAGTAACCTTCAGGATTTCTTTTATGGTAGACTGATGGAGAATAATGTGTGTAAAAAAAAATCCTGGTGGAGTAACCTTCAGGATTTCTTCTAAGGTAGACTGATGGAGAATAATGGTGTAAAAAAGAAATCCTGGTGGAGTAACCTTCAGGATTTCTTCTATGGTAGACTGATGGAGAATAATGTGTATAAAAAAGAAATCCTGGTGGAGTAACCTTCAGGATTTCTGCTATGGTAGACTGGTGAAGAATATGTGTGTAAAAAAGAAACTCCTAGTGGAGTAACCTTCAGGATTTCTTTTATGAGACAGATGAAGAATAGTGTGTAAAAAAGAAACCTTGGAGTAACCTTCAGATTTCTTCTATGGTAGACAGATGGAGAATAATGTGTGTAAAAAAGAAATCCTGGTGGAGTAACCTTCAAGATTTCTTCTATGGTAGACAATGGAGAATAATGTGTATAAAAAAGAAACCTGGTGGAGTAACCTTCAGGATTTCTTTTACGGAAGACAGATGGAGAATATTGTATGTAAAAAATAAATCCTGGTGGAGTAACCTTCAGGATTTCTTCCAAGGAAGACAGATGGAGAATATGTGTGAAGAGGACACCTTGGTGTAGTAACCTTCAGGAATTTTTTTCTTTTAATGGAAGATATTTTAAGATTAATTTGTATACAGGAGAAAGTCTTGTGGAATAGCCTTCGTGAATTAATCTATGGAAGATTGCTGGAGAACAATATGTATAAAGAAAAAACTATGTTGTATTGACCAACATGATTTAATCCATTAAAGTCAGATGAAGAACTGTAGTTATAAGAAGAAACTACAGCGGAGATATCTTTAGGAATTTCTTTTCACCCTTAATATAGAGAAAAGTAATATTGTAGAAAATGTCTCTTAATCGTGATTATTCCCTGAAAGGAAAGTAATTTTGAATAGATCTAGATCACCTCCATCGAAATATTCATATAACAAAGAGCTTCACTTTCTCTTAATCCTTCAGAAATCTAGCTAAACAAGTTTTATTTTTTTGTTTACGATGAATTCTAAAGCAAAAACGACTTACTTACTTAGCAAATGGCGTCCTCTACTTTACAACCTCTTCCTTCTGAAGACCTTTTATCAACGGAACTTTTATCAAATGCGCCAACCTGTGTGTGTCCGTATTCCATATCTGCTCCTTCTAATGGTATAAATGTGGCTCTGGAGTACTGACTGGCATGCAGCAGCTAAAAACTGCCTTTATATCTGCCCTGCTCTAGACTCATTCGTATTCTATTCTTCGTTCTGTTTTTTGTTCCTATGAAGCTTTCGACATATGACCACGAAACCATTTCCTTTCGACTAAAGAACGCTTCCTTGCATTTGAACAATGAACAAGGAAAATGTATACTTCCTCTGTTATTAACTAGACACGAATACATCGATTATTAATCCTTACGAAATACTAAATCAAAGGGAGTTCTTTCTCGGGAAACGTATCGGACTGGGAGGCGTGGCAGACTCTCCGTGACGTCAGAGACAGATACGTATAGCAAATTTGAGGCGTATTTGCTATACGTATAATACAAAAAAAGAAAATTGTTGTTCATGTAAGAGAAGATATGATAATTAAAAACGAAATGTGTGAAAATAAGGAAATAAAGAATATGAAAGACTCATTAATGTGTATACTAAGTATGCTA
>NW_027171894.1:417500-420392 GCF_036898095.1 Palaemon carinicauda
AGATTTCGCCTGGGGCTCTGATCCCGAGGTCGTTAAGAGAATCCAGACATTAATATATCAAAATATATATGGCTTATTTGAATATGAAAAACACGTAAAAATGTGCAAAATTTATCATTAATTGAATGCCAAGTAACAAACTACCAATTAGCTACGATGGTGAAGATGGGTTGATTTCAATTCTAAGTACAAAATACCTGAATTCGACAGGTATAAGTATAGCAGAATTGTCATTGACTTTTATCTTCCTTCGTGGCCGAATGGGTTAGTCACTGTCTATATAAGCTTGCCGACCAGGGTTCGATTCCCGGCCGGAGCCAAGCTCTTGTCTTTGTGAGATTTCGCCTGGGGCTCTGATCCCGAGGTCGTTAAGAGAATCCAGACATTAATATATCAAAATATATATGGCTTATTTGAATATGAAAAACACGTAAAAATGTGCAAAATTTATCATTAATTGAATGCCAAGTAACAAACTACCAATTAGCTACGATGGTGAAGATGGGTTGATTTCAATTCTAAGTACAAAATACCTGAATTCGACAGGTATAAGTATAGCAGAATTGTCATTGACTTTTATCTTCCTTCGTGGCCGAATGGGTTAGTCACTGTCTATATAAGCTTGCCGACCAGGGTTCGATTCCCGGCCGGAGCCAAGCTCTTGTCTTTGTGAGATTTCGCCTGGGGCTCTGATCCCGAGGTCGTTAAGAGAATCCAGACATTAATATATCAAAATATATATGGCTTATTTGAATATGAAAAACACGTAAAAATGTGCAAAATTTATCATTAATTGAATGCCAAGTAACAAACTACCAATTAGCTACGATGGTGAAGATGGGTTGATTTCAATTCTAAGTACAAAATACCTGAATTCGACAGGTATAAGTATAGCAGAATTGTCATTGACTTTTATCTTCCTTCGTGGCCGAATGGGTTAGTCACTGTCTATATAAGCTTGCCGACCAGGGTTCGATTCCCGGCCGGAGCCAAGCTCTTGTCTTTGTGAGATTTCGCCTGGGGCTCTGATCCCGAGGTCGTTAAGAGAATCCAGACATTAATATATCAAAATATATATGGCTTATTTGAATATGAAAAACACGTAAAAATATGCAAAATTTATCATTAATTGAATGCCAAGTAACAAACTACCAATTAGCTACGATGGTGAAGATGGGTTGATTTCAATTCTAAGTACAAAATACCTGAATTCGACAGGTATAAGTATAGCAGAATTGTCATTGACTTTTATCTTCCTTCGTGGCCGAATGGGTTAGTCACTGTCTATATAAGCTTGCCGACCAGGGTTCGATTCCCGGCCGGAGCCAAGCTCTTGTCTTTGTGAGATTTCGCCTGGGGCTCTGATCCCGAGGTCGTTAAGAGAATCCAGACATTAATATATCAAAATATATATGGCTTATTTGAATATGAAAAACACGTAAAAATGTGCAAAATTTATCATTAATTGAATGCCAAGTAACAAACTACCAATTAGCTACGATGGTGAAGATGGGTTGATTTCAATTCTAAGTACAAAATACCTGAATTCGACAGGTATAAGTATAGCAGAATTGTCATTGACTTTTATCTTCCTTCGTGGCCGAATGGGTTAGTCACTGTCTATATAAGCTTGCCGACCAGGGGTTCGATTCCCGGCCGGAGCCAAGCTCTTGTCTTTGTGAGATTTCGCCTGGGGCTCTGATCCCGAGGTCGTTAAGAGAATCCAGACATTAATATATCAAAATATATATGGCTTATTTGAATATGAAAAACACGTAAAAATGTGCAAAATTTATCATTAATTGATTGCCAAGTAACAAACTACCAATTAGCTACGATGGTGAAGATGGGTTGATTTCAATTCTAAGTACAAAATACCTGAATTCGACAGGTATAAGTATAGCAGAATTGTCATTGACTTTTATCTTCCTTCGTGGCCGAATGGGTTAGTCACTGTCTATATAAGCTTGCCGACCAGGGTTCGATTCCCGGCCGGAGCCAAGCTCTTGTCTTTGTGAGATTTCGCCTGGGGCTCTGATCCCGAGGTCGTTAAGAGAATCCAGACATTAATATATCAAAATATATATGGCTTATTTGAATATGAAAAACACGTAAAAATGTGCAAAATTTATCATTAATTGAATGCCAAGTAACAAACTACCAATTAGCTACGATGGTGAAGATGGGTTGATTTCAATTCTAAGTACAAAATACCTGAATTCGACAGGTATAAGTATAGCAGAATTGTCATTGACTTTTATCTTCCTTCGTGGCCGAATGGGTTAGTCACTGTCTATATAAGCTTGCCGACCAGGGTTCGATTCCCGGCCGGAGCCAAGCTCTTGTCTTTGTGAGATTTCGCCTGGGGCTCTGATCCCGAGGTCGTTAAGAGAATCCAGACATTAATATATCAAAATATATATGGCTTATTTGAATATGAAAAACACGTAAAAATGTGCAAAATTTATCATTAATTGAATGCCAAGTAACAAACTGCCAATTAGCTACGATGGTGAAGATGGGTTGATTTCAATTCTAAGTACAAAATACCTGAATTCGACAGGTATAAGTATAGCAGAATTGTCATTGACTTTTATCTTCCTTCGTGGCCGAATGGGTTAGTCACTGTCTATATAAGCTTGCCGACCAGGGTTCGATTCCCGGCCGGAGCCAAGCTCTTGTCTTTGTGAGATTTCGCCTGGGGCTCTGATCCCGAGGTCGTTAAGAGAATCCAGACATTAATATATCAAAATATATATGGCTTATTTGAATATGAAAAACACGTAAAAATGTGCAAAATTTATCATATATATATATATATATATATATATATATATATATATATATATATATATATATATATGTATATATATTTAAGCGTATGGGAGTAGG
>NW_027171897.1:72500-75000 GCF_036898095.1 Palaemon carinicauda
TGCATTCATCACCTTCTTTAGCAGACAGCCATTTTCCATTCTCTCAACATGGCCAAACCACCTCAACACATTCATATCCACTCTAGCCGCTAACTCATTTCTTACACCCGTTCTCACCCTCACCACTTCGTTCCTAACCCTATCTACTCGAGATACACCAGCCATACTCCTCAGACACTTCATCTCAAACACATTCAATTTCTGTCTCTCCATCACTTTCATTCCCCACAACTCCGATCCATACATCACAGTTGGTACAATCACTTTCTCATATAGAACTCTCTTTACATTCATGCCCAATCCTCTATTTTTTACTACTCCCTTAACTGCCCCCAACACTTTGCAACCTTCATTCACTCTCTGACGTACATCTGCTTCCACTCCACCATTTGCTGCAACAACAGACCCCAAGTACTTAAACTGATCCACCTCCTCAAGTAACTCTCCATTCAACATGACATTCAACCTTGAACCACCTTCCCTTCTCGTACATCTCATAACCTTACTCTTACCCACATTAACTCTCAACTTCCTTCTCTCACACACCCTTCCAAATTCTGTCACTAGTCGGTCAAGCTTCTCTTCTGTGTCTGCTACCAGTACAGTATCATCCGCAAACAACAACTGATTTACCTCCCATTCATGATCATTCTCGCCTAACAGTTTTAATCCTCGTCCAAGCACTCTAGCATTCACCTCTCTCACCACTCCATCAACATACAAGTTAAACAACCAGGGCGACATCACACATCCCTGTCTCAGCCCCACTCTCACCGGAAACCAATCGCTCACCTCCTTTCCTATTCTAACACATGCTTTACTACCTGTGTAGAAACTTTTCACTGCTTGCAACAACCTTCCCCCAACTCCATATAACCTCATCACATTCCACATTGCTTCCCTATCAACTCTATCATATGCTTTCTCCAGATCCATAAACGCAACATACACCTCCTTACCTTTTGCTAAATATTTCTCGCATATCTGCCTAACTGTAAAAATATGATTCATACAACCCCTACCTCTTCTAAAACCACCCTGTACTTCCAAGATTGCATTCTCTGTTTTATCCTTAATCCTATTAATCAGTATTCTACCATACACTTTTCCAACTACACTCAACAAACTAATACCTCTTGAATTACAACACTCATGCACATCTCCCTTACCCTTATATAGTGGTACAATACATGCACAGACCCAATCTACTGGTACCATTGACAACACAAAACACACATTAAACAATCTCACCAACCATTCAAGTACAGTCACACCCCCTTCCTTCAACATCTCAGCTTTCACACCATCCATACCCGATGCTTTTCCTACTCTCGTTTCATCTAGTGCTCTCCTCACTTCCTCTATTGTAATCTCTCTCTCATTCTCATCTCCCATCACTGGCACCTCAACACCTGGAACCGCAATTATATCTGCCTCCCTATCATCCTCAACATTCAGCAAACTTTCAAAATATTCCGCCCACCTTTTCCTTGCCTCCTCTCCTTTTAACAACCTTCCATTTCCATCTTTCACTGTCTCTTCAATTCTTGCGCCGGCCTTCCTTACTCTCTTCACTTCTTTCCAAAACTTCTTCTTATTCTCTTCATATGACTGACCCAGTCCCTGACCCCACCTCAGGTCAGCTGCCCTCTTTGCCTCACGTACCTTGCGCTTTACTTCCACCTTTTGCTCTCTATATTTTTCATACTTCTCTATACTATTACTCTGCAGCCATTCTTCAAAAGCCCTCTTTTTCTCTTCCACTTTTACCTTCACTCCTTCATTCCACCATTCACTGCCCTTCCTCATGCTGCCTCCAACAACCTTCTTGCCACATACATCACTTGCAATCCCAACAAAATTTTCTTTTGCTAACTTCCACTCCTCCTCTAAATTACCAGTTTCTCTTACTCTCACCTCGTCATATGCCATTTTCAACCTTTCCTGATATTTACTTTTTACCCCCGGTTTTATTAGCTCTTCAACCCTCACTAGCTCCCTTTTACATCCACCTACTCTATTCCCCCACTCTTTTGCTACAACTAATTTTCCTTCCACCAAAAAATGATCAGACATACCGTTAGCCATACCCCTAAACACGTGCACGTCTTTCAATCTTCCAAACATTCTTTAAGTTATCAACACATAATCCATTAATGCCCTTTCTACTACTCTTCCATTTGCCACTCTTACCCATGTATACTTATTTTTATCTTTCTTTTTAAAAAAGCTAGCACTTATTACCATCTCTTGTTCAACACACATATCTACCAGTCTCTCACCACTCTCATTTTCACCTGGTACGCCATATTTCCCAATGACACCTTTTACCTCTCCAGCACCCACTCTAGCATTTAAGTCACCCATGACAACTACATAATTCCTTCTACCCAGTCCTTCTACACACCTAGTTAATTCATTTCAGAACTCATTCCGCTCTTCTTCACTTTTCTCACTACCTGGCCCATACGCACTGACAAACGCCCAACATTCCCTACCC
>NW_027171898.1:0-25000 GCF_036898095.1 Palaemon carinicauda
AGCGTAAAATGACTGTACGCTCGAGAAAACTCTAAATCGAAAATTGACTAAGCGAAATACAGTATACTAATAGGACAAATATATACTTGAAAATAATATATTTCCTTACATTATAAACATACTTATGCTTAGAAAGCTAATATTTTAAAAATTTCTTGCAAGAAAGAAAATAATTCATAAAATGCAAGTTACACTAAACGGATTACGTCACATGACTGTGACTTCATCACCAAGAAGGACTGAAATTCCTACAAGGTAATCACATTCCGCTCCCTGTTAATTACAGTGCGGGAAGAAAGAGCAGCTCGAAAGCTGGTCTAGCCCAACAACCAAAGGTTTAACAACAGAAGAGCCATTAATGGGTCTGGACATCTTTGTATGAAATCAAGTTCACTTAAACTGTCCAAGTTGGACCCGCAAAAAATTATCCTATATAAAATCTTCGATAGTTGAAAGGCAGCAAAAGCTATTAACAATAATCAGACAAAAGGTACTTCACCAAATTGTAGAATAAAGTAATATATCCACGAAAAGAATTCCCGAGGTGTTGACACGATCAACGACAGAGAATTTTTGAAGATGTTGGGAATGGTTCTAATAACTTACGAGTGATGGTGCTCATGTATGACCACCTACTGTCATGGCGGCGATCGCCACGAATTTTGAATTTCTGTTGTGCCGCGTCGAAACGCGGGATTTAAGCTATATATATGTAACTACCAGGGAAGTTACATATTTAAAAAAGGTAAGTTAAAAGACAAAACAATAATGGCCGTCAAGTGAGGATAGGAGCGGAGACCTCCGATCACTATCCGAGCCAAACGTAAAGTGGAGTATTCTCCGATGTGTGTGAGGGGGAGGGGTAGCTAGCTACCCCTCCCTACCCCCCCGCTAACTAGCGGTGGGGTAGGAAACCCTCGTTAAAACTTTATGGCTCGTCATCGGCTGCGCCGTAGTAATCACCCCATGTAAATAGCGTGGTTTGTATTTCAGTTACGGAACAAATCCCGCTTAAGACTACTTCTTCCGCCGTCGCCCAAACCTCTCCCACTGGGAGGCAGACCACTCCCGACACTTATTACACTGGTTGTCAATATCACACCACTGACCTCTGCAGACGGGACAAAGTATATGGTAATCGGTCTTCACCACCGACATATAGGTTCCGCAGGGCCGGCCATCAAGTCTAGGGCTGGTGCGCATGTTAGCAGAAGTCAACACATACACACACTACCACAAAGAAAAAGCAAAAAAAGAATTAATGGCAGTCCAAATAACGGCAAAGGATGAGGAATGGCAACCACCGTACACCATGCGAACCAAAAGCAAAGTGAGCTAAATCACCAGTGTGAGTGAGAGCGGTAGCAAGCTACGCCCCCTACCCCCGCTAACTAGCGGTATGGGTAGGTAACCCTCACTACATTTTAATGGCTCGTCATTTCAGCTTCGCAGAAAGTAATAACCCTAAATAAATAGCGTAGGTTTGTGTTCCAGTTACGGAACAAATACAAGCAGGTATTGCATCAACGTATAAATAATGTTATTACAGGGGTCAACACTAGTAGCATACTTGAACAACTAGGGTAAGAAATGATATGTCCACGTGGGTATTGCATAAACATACGGTGTTAGAAGAATGGTTAGGTTAAAATAAAATATGTCCATGTGGGTATTGCATAAAAGAATATGTATGTACGGTATCAGAGGGGTTAGGTCAAGAAGAATACTTGAATGACGTGGGTAAAAATGTGGAGGGTTTATAAGCAAACAAGTAATTCTTGCATAAAACGTAATATGTACATGTGGGTATTACATAATAAGAAGGGTAGTTACATTAGGTCAAGTAAACACTTTAATGCCAAGGGTAAAAATACTTGAATGACGTGGGGAAAAATGAGGAGGGGTTATAAGGGAACAAGTAATCCTATTGGTAACAATAGAGGGGGGCGGGGTTTATGCGCCGGTGGACAGGGATTATGCGCAGGTGGGCGGGGTTTATGCACAGAAAATCTAAAGCTGGTATGTACATACGAACGAACGGGAGTGAATGCAACTGACACGCAGAATATCAACAAATGAAAAATATACCATTTGTATAGGATATAGATTTGTTGAAAATATGGGAGACCAAGACCCTCCCCAGTGACTTCCGCGATGCAAACATCATTACCATCTTCAAGAAGGGAGACAGGGAGAACTGTAACAACTACCGGGGAATATCACTACTAAGCATCGCGAGTAAGATTTTCGCTCGGATTCTCCTTGACCGCCTCCTTATTCTCGCAGAAGACGTCCTGCCAGAGACCCAGTGCGGCTTTCGACCTTCCCGCGGGACCATAGACATGATCTTCTGTGCGCGACAACTACAAGAGAAGAACTTCGAACAACAACAGCCCATAATGTTCATCTTCTGGGATTTGAAAAAGGCCTTCGACAAAGTACCTCGACCTGCCATGTGGGCTGTCCTCAAAAGATATGGCTGCCCACCCGATTTTGTCAAGCTGGTGCGTGCCCTCCATGACGGAATGGTTGGGAGAGTCTGCCACCAGAACTCTCTTTCAGACCCATTCCCATCAACGGCGGCCTGAAGCAGGGCTGTGTTCTGGCCCCAACGTGTTTCTCGCTATACACCGCAGCAATGCTCAACGAGATTCCCCCAGACACACCCTCAGTCGACCTACGTTTCCGCATGGATGGAGGCGCTTTCAACCTCGCCAGACTCTGCGCCAGAACCAAGACTACCTTGTGTGCAGTGCGAGAACTGCAGTACAGTATGCTGACGACAATGCCAACCCAGGTCAGACGGCAGAGGACCTGCAGTCGTTAGCAGATGCATACAACTCTGCCAACGAACGTTTTGGGATGCAAGTCAACACAGATAAAACCAAGACCCTCGTCCAACATCCACCAGGACTGATGCTCCCAAACTTCAATACCACAATGAATGACCAACCGTTAGAACAGGTGGACCAGTTCTCCTACCTAGGGAGCATCCTAACATCAGCTCCCACAAGCAAAATGGACGTGGAAAACAGGATCAGGGCAGCCCACTCCGCCTTTGGCCGACTCAACTGCCGCGTACAGTGAACCCTCGTTTATCGCGGTAGATAGGTTCCAGTCGCGGCCGCGATAGGTGAAAATCCGCGAAGTAGTGACACCATATTTACCTATTTATTCAACATGTATATTCAGACTTTTAAAACCTTCCCTTGTACGTAGTACTGTTAACAAACTACCCTTTAATGTACAGAACACTTAATGCATGTACTACAGTACCCTAAACTAAAACAGGCACAAATATTAAAGGTGATTTTATATCATGCATTTCCTAAACACGCTAAAAAGCACGATAAAAAATGGCAACCAATGTTTTGTTTACATTTATCTCTGATCATAATGAAGAAACAAACTGGAGGTAGAGCTTTGCTTATTACCCAGACAGATTTCCCATACTTTTCCCTTAGAACTACATAACATCTTCCTACTTTAGATATATATATATATATATATATATATATATATATATATATATATATATATATATGTGTGTGTGTGTGTATATATATATATATATATATATATATATATATATATATATATATATATATATATATATATATATATATATATATATATATATATATATATATATATATATATATATTTATATGTATACACATATACATACCTACATATATACATAAATACATGCATACATATATATATATATATATATATATATATATATATATTACTGTATATATATGGGTTATGGAAAAAATCCGCGAAGTGGTGAATCCGCGATGGTCGAACCGCGAAGTAGCGAGGGTTCACTGTATTTAACAACCACGCACTGACAATGACCACCAAAATAATGGTGTTCAGGGCAGTAGTCCTCTCCACGCTCCTGTATGCATGTGAAACATGGACGCTATATAGAAACGATATTAAAAACCTAAAACGCTTCCAACAAATGAAACTGAGGCAGATCTTGAAAATCCCCTGGGAGAGCCACACCACCAACATTGAGGTCTTAGAACGTGCCTTGCTGACCAGCGTGGAGGCCACCATCATCCACCACCGCCTCCGCTAGAGAGGACACGTGCATAGTATGGATCCATGTAGGCTCCCAAAGAAAATATTCTACGGAGAACTGACCCAGGGCACCAGACCACGAGGAGCCCCGAAAATGCGCTATAAAGATCAACTAAAGCGCACCCTGGCTATAACTGACATCGATCCTTCCTCATGGGAAGAAACAGCCAGGGACAGGAAAACCTGGAGAAGTACAGTACACCATGGCACCGTGGACTTCGAGGAGAAGAGGAGACAAAATGAGGAGGCTAGGAAGAGAAGAAGGAGAGAGCGATTAGAACAGCCCCGCCCACCACCTACCCTCCCTTGTGAACACTGTCCGCGACTCTTCCACCACAGACTAGGACTTAACAGCCACATCAGGCATAAACACCCATCCCATAGATAGGAGGCTGATGGCTAACGACAGAACCCAATACTCGGACACAAGTGGGCGCCGACGACAACGAGATTTGTGCAGTTTTCCAAGGGTTTATTATACGTCCAAGAACATAATATATAGACAAGAAAAGGTTTGCTATACCATTATATACCATTTCCCTAGTAGGTTCCTCCCCCAAAAAAAAATCATTTTCCAACTGGGGGTCCCCCATTATCATTAGATATATATATATCTATATATATATATATATATATATATATATATATATATATATATATATATATATATATTACATTAAGTATTTATTTGCAACAAAATAAGATTATTTTCGAAGGAAACGGGCGTTTTTCTGTGAGGTTTTATTGTAGAGTATTACAGGGCAATGTAACCTAGGAAAAAAACTACTTTTTCTTATAGAAAAAATTACGCTCTCTTCGAAAATGACACTCGCTCCTGTCGCAAATGAATAGTTTCAGAAATATATATACATCTATATCCTACGATAATGGGGGACCCCATTGGGAACTCGGGGTTTTGGGTGGGGAAAACATACTGGGGAAACGATATATAATCGTAAAACAAGCCTTTTCTTCTCTATACAATAACTTCTTGAATGTATAATAAACAGAGGAAAATACAAAACAGTATATCTGGATAAACTTTGGAGGCGCCGTTGCAAAGATTGTCTCATGAAAAAATACAGTAACCAGTGCTGCCAACATCTGATGTAGATCAAATGTTAACATTCCATGCTAACATTAGCACCCATTTGTACGTACGTTCGTATATACCAGTTTCGTCCTGCACAGAAACCCCGCCCCCTGCGCAGAAGCTTTTCCTCATCCTATTACTCTTTTATTATTCCATTCCTTTTATAACCATTTCATTTTATATTCCCATTCAATATTATTTATCATACATTCCATTTTATCTTCCTATATTGGGTTAATTTATTTTGTTATTTCCTTTTCACTCCCCGGTTTCACATAAATACTTTCTCTGGACTAGTTTCCCTATACAGTTCATTCATGTTTACCCTCTACACTCTGTTGTTTTTCTGTTAACCAATCACGAGCCGATACCTATTCAAAGTTTGCACAAGTGGGTTGTCAACTGTTATTTCCCTACCCCCCTTCCTTTATCTCTTTGAGTGGTCTCTTCATACCCCTTCCACCAAATCCTTTTCCCTTGTAACATTTGTCCTAGTAAGGTGTCCATCATTTCAAGTGAGGTTTATTTTTTCGTATTTTGCGATGGAGGAAGTTATAGAAACTTGTAACGGCTTCAGTATTCCGTACCTAAAAGCATTTGCTAAATTCCATGATGATTTTTATGATTCTTCAGCCAATATTGATAATTTCCTGAAAGCACACAACATAATTCCTTAACTCTTACAGTGCACCAATTGCCGTTTCCCTCCTATCTTACAGGAAAGACATTCAGGTGTTTTATTGTAATACCAAAACCATCATTCCTAAAACCAAAAAGAAACGTTGTTGTGGTTATACCGTTACTTCTAATAAAGGTACATTCTTGGGAAAAAGTCATCTACCCCTATGGAAGATAATAGTCATTTTATGTGTTTAGTGGACCGGGGAACTCCTAGGTTAGGTTAGGTGGGTTTGTTAGGTTCTGTGCCCTTTTTGTACTTTTTATATATTGTGTAAAACTTATAAGGAAAACATACGTATGCAAATATCTAGAATTGCTATCGCTAATAATGCCATCGTACCGTTGGTAACTCTGCGTACCATTCTTCAACGTCGGTAACACTGTGTATCATAGGTAACGTTGCTAATGTTATCGTTCGCAGCACATCCGTAAGGGAAGTGTCACCGTTGAACTAGTGTTTATATTTAAATATTCTACCCCATCATATATGACAACAGTGTTTATATTTAACCATTTTAACAGAAAATATATGTTTTCCTGTAGGAAATAACGTGATTTAACTGGTTTTCACCTTCATTTCATCCGTAATAACATCAACCAATTCGACAACTTAAAGTTAGATGAATTGGTTGATCTGTTTGTTTAAGGTTGAAATGAAGATCAAAATCGGTTAAATCACTTTATTTACTATAGGAAACCATATATTTTCTGTTCGAAATCACACCCTGTAATACAATACAAATTTACCGCCTACTTACCCAATATTCTATTTCCACAGCATATGCAAGTTAAAACTGGGTTGATATCACTATAGCAACGAATGCTACGCATAGCATATATTTCATATAAAACTGGAAAAAATGGATATACTTACATAGGTATATAACCTTTGCTAGTTGGATTTTTATAATGATTTTTGTTCAACAAAGTTATTAGAGCAAGGCGAGTTTGGGAATGAGATCACAGATTCACAGTTTAGTTCAATTGCTGGGCAGAGGGATTCGCCTTTCCATCGGCACCTCCTTACCTTTCTTCTTTATTCTCATTCTTTTATTTTCTTCTCTTTTTTCACTTCTGATATATATATATATATATATATATATATATATATATATATATATATATATATATATATATGTATATATATATATATATATATATATATATATATATATATATATATATATATATATATATATGTATATATATATATATATATATATATATATATATATATATATATATATATATATATATATATATATATATATGTTGTGTGTGTGTGCTCTTTTCTTTTCTTTATTCTTTCTTTCTGAAACAAAATGTTTCCTATTATATTCTTCCTTTCTCCTTCCTACGGCTGTTGTAGTCCTATTATTTTCCTTCTCCACTTTTTACTATCTTCTCCTCTAATCTTGGCCTTGAGCTTTTCCCTTTCCATTCTCCTAAAGGTTCTCTCTTTCCTATCCCCCATCTTTCATCCATTGCCTATTCTCTTTCATCCATCTTCTATCCCTTTCACAAACCTTAGCCTTCCTACTGCTATCCTAGTCTTCATTTCCGATAGATAGATAGATAGATAGGTTTTTATTGATCACAAATTCTACATTAAAAATTACAATAAATATATTTACATGAATTAAAATACATCTTTAATAGGCTACATATCGGGATATTTACATAATTTATACACAATATAGCTCATGAAATTACAGGATTTTATAATAGTTCCTTATCATATATCACAATAAAGATCATTATTTGTAAATTAAACTTTGGAAAATATAGGAATTAACATTAATAGGGAATCCCTTAACAACTTGAGATTCGGAGGAATTACAAAAGATGATAGAATATTTCAATAGGGAAAACAAAAAAGTAGCACTGAAATGAACGAGTAAAGCTAAGACAATGATTCAATGAAAATGCAGAGAGACAACAAATAAGATTTAAAATGAACATCTAGAGATTGTTCATGAATATACATATTTAGGCCAGACAGTATTTGCCCAGGACATGAAGCCGAAATTAAAAGAAGGATAAGCATGGGATGGAGAGCTTTTGGTAAACAAAAAGAGATGATAGAACGAAAAAGTATTTAACAAGATGGTCCTACCAGTACTAACTTAAGCATCAGAAACTTAAGAGCCTCACTGAAGCCTTAGAACAAAGATCTATGGAAGAATAATGATTGCGTTAACGCTCAGAGACAGAAAAAGAGCAACATAGATACAAGAGAAAATAAAAGTAGAGGATATTCTAACATTTAATAAAAATAAATAGATGTGGCAGGACATAGAAAAAGAAGGACAGACTGACAGAACTGTATCCATAGATATATTCTCTTTGGTTTAATATCAATTTTTAATTTTATTTTAAAGTGATTTTTAAGAAATGTGTTTAAAGATAAATCTTCCAATCATGCTGTGAATAATTTAGAAAAAATGGGGTCTCCATGTCTAACTCCTTTCTAATCGGAATGTTCTCACTATCTGTATGAAGTTTTAGGATGGCTGTACTTCCTCTATAGACATTTTGCAATTTTCTTAAATTAGTATCATTTATCCCTAGTCTTTGAAGGTATTTGATTACTGCTAATGCTTTGACCGAATTAAAAGCTTTCTCATAGACTTTAAATGCCATAGATATTGTTGTTATTGAATAGCCGCTTCCAAAATCTGCTATCTCTCTTTGGCTGGTTAAAGTCTAGCTTTCTTTCTATTTTTGCCTAATATGATATTTGTAAATATTTCATACATTAATGAGAATAAACTTATTGGGCGGTAATTTTTCAGGTCTTTTGTGTCTTTCTTTTTATGAAATGATATAATGATAAATGTTTTCCAAGCTGAAGGTATAGAGCAGTCTTGCAAACATTTGTGTAAAGTTTAAGGTTTAAAGGTCGCTCATGAGTGGCAGAGGCCAGGGAAAGTGACATTGCCCCAGCAATCAGGACAATGCCATAGAGACTGATCATATATAGTGTGATCTGCGACCAAGCCTCCTCTCCACCCAATCTGGGACCAGGAAGGACCAGGTAGAGGCTGATGATGACTCAGTAGATAGGCCTATAGGCTCCCCCAAACCCCCCAACCTTAGCTCAAAAGGATGGTAAGGTTGCAGGCACTAATGGCACTAACGAGTCTGAGTGGGGCTCGAACCCCCGACTGGCAAACATCAGGCAGAGACGTTACCAATTAGAACACAACAATTTGGTCAACGATATTTACTATTATGAAGTATGCTCCGTATTTTATTAAATAATTTGTTATGCCATCTTTTGTTCTGCCTCTTTTCCTGCCTTTTAATACCTTCTTTATATCTGTTGTTACTTTTGGCGCTCAGGTGTTTCATTATTTAAATTGGCAAAGTTATTTCTTATATCACTATTGTATAGCAGTGTATAGAAATCCTCTGCAATTTTTATGACTCCATCTCTTTTGTTGATATATTCATTTTCATCCGTTAAAGCAAATATCTGTTGGCGCCTGTTCAAAGTCTTTCTTTTTTCTTTCTTTTGTGTTCCCTCAATTTTGGTCTGATTGCGTTTAGAAAGTTTCATTTTTATTTACCGTTTTTGATAGTCAGCTAATTCTATTTTATCTCACTTGGATTTTACCCTCAGTTTCATTTTGCCTTTATTATATTAATCATCATTTTCTCCTCCTACACCTATTGATTCTTTAATAATAGATATAATTTCTGATGATAATAACGTTTGGTTGCGAATAAAAAGGTAGATAAATGTTATCAGATTATTGGCAGATAGTTTTCTTTGTTTAAAAACCTTTCTACTTAACTCTTGGGCTGATTCCTATACAAACTTTGAAAAATCTTCTTCATTTGCTTCCATTTCGTCATGTAGCTTCGATTACCTATTTCGTATTACTAAACTAATCTCATCTGATTTTTCTCTTATTAGAGGAATGTTTATTTTCTTACTTAAAATTTGTCCCTTTTTTTTCTTTATAGATCTGGAAAATTTTTACTTCGCACAATTCTATGGTCGATTGACTTCACCTTGTTTAACAGTTACATCTTTAACTAAACTAACGTTTTTACTGAAAATAGACATAATGCCTAATTCGTTTTTCATTTTTACATTGGGGCTTCTCCATGTCTACCTTCTATGATCATTATCATGTCAAAAATGTGTTCATGAATTTTACATTTTTTTTTTTTTTTTTTTTTTTTTTTTTTTTTTCCTTTTTTTTACAGCAAATTTCTGCTGACGACTCCAAATTTTCCTACGGCTGATTCTCCTCTCTTCTTTTGACCTACTTTGCAAAGACATCAGCCAAAACAAGTGAAAATTAGTCTCATGTTTTATTTCAAGATCTCTCCAGATCTTCATAAAAAGTTTCTCTTTCTTCCTTACGTTGCCAAATTAAACTGGACCGACTTTATGGCATTGGCTTTGCAAAAAAAAAAAAAAAAAAAAAAAAAAAAAAATAGCATTTGTCGAATTACTTTCCTTCCTCGGCAAAAACAAACTATAATGGACGTTTTTAATCTTAGTTTTTTCAGTTCTATCGATAATGTTTGGGCTGTTTTATCATTGATGACTTATTCTACTCTTGACCAGGTATGTGCGTGCTTGTGTGTGTATATATATATATATATATATATATATATATATATATATATATATATATATATATATATATATATATATATATATATATATATATATATGCGTAAAAATCACAGGAAAACGTGATGCTCAGATGCAGAAGAACCACAGGGAAAATGAAAATACGGAATATACACTTAAGTCCTGACTAGTTTCGTGATACTTCCTCAGAGGACTGATTTATTGAGAGAGGTTTCTTACAATTTATAGGGAAAGCAAAAGTACGAACATACATATAGAGATTTAGAGAACAATGACACTCCCTTACCAGCTTCCTGGGCTTGACTCAGGTGTTGAGTAGGAGGAGACCCCAAGCTCGTCAGACACCTGCTAAAAAGGGTCATTTCTAGTGGCGGGTATATTCTTGTTTTCTTCTTTTTTTACTTTTAGTAGAGTTTATTTATATGTCAATGCGGTAGCCTTTTTTGTGTGTTATAGTTTTTTCTGTTATCATTACCGAAAAAAGTCTTTTTTGCTGTTCTTAGGGCATCATCTAACACAATTTCAGGATACTTTAGTTTTTTACCTATTGCTCTAATACCATTTATTTCGTCATCAATATATTCAGGGCTGCAGACTCGGAATTCTCTTAAAAACATAGAAGTAAATACAGATTTTTTAACTTTGTTGCCTTGGTTTGAGTAATAATGGACATATGCCGAGATATTCGTTGGCTTTCTGTATACACTGAACTTGGGACTATTATTACATCTATGTATGCGACAGTCCAAAAAAGGTAGGGTACAATTATTCTCCAGCTCCATAGTGAAATTTATTGATGGTACCAAACTATTCCATCTAAGAAAAAAGTTATCTAAATTTTCATTTCCTGGCCACACACATATTATGTCGTCAATATATCGAAACCATTTTACATTATTAGGTATGATGTTATTTACGATTCTGCTTTCAAAAAATTCCATATATAGATTGCTCAATACTGGGGATAAAGGGTTTCCCATAGCCATATCAAAAGTTTGTGCATAAAATCTCCCATTGAATTCAAATTTACAATCTTTTATACATAATTCAATTAATTCTATTAAAGTGTGTTTGGAGAATGGTAGATTCAATTGTCTATTATCTAATGTTTCAGATAAAAATTCCAACATGTCATCAATAGGTACTTTTGTGAATAGTGAGACTACATCAAAACTGACAAGCCTACAGGTACTGTTGATCTGTACTTCATTCAGTTTGTTAATCAAGTCTACATTATTTTTTATATTTGAATATGAGATGGTGCCAACTAAAGGATTGAGGATATTCACAAGGTACTTAGATAATTTATATGCTGCTGAACCTACAGAGCTAATTATTGGCCTAGCTGGATAATTTGGCTTATGAGTTTTAATAGTTCCATACATATATGGCAATGTTGGTGATATTGTACAAACCTTTTTTATCAGATCTTCATTCCCTTTTAATAACTCTTTCACTTTTTTGTAAGCTATATAAAAAAACATTAACCACTTAATGTAGAATTGAATGTATTGTGAATAATTAACGTCTGTGTGAAATTAATATTTAGACCTAAGCTAGCGGAAAAAATGGGGAGTGGTCTACTTATGTAAATATAAAATCAACATGTAATGACCACGATCATATCATTAAACCTTGCATTTTTAAGTGAAAAGGTAGAGATGGAAAAAATGCATTTTAAATATTTAATAAATCTAAATTTAAATGGTTACACATTTACGAATACATAATTTAAAATTACATAAATTTCACTGTAGCAGCTGGTGGTGGAATGACGTAAACGAGTCTTCGAAATGCACTATTATAAGAGATTTTAAGGTTCACAACTGCGAGGGCTTAACCTTCTTCCTTTCACTCATCCGCTAAAAAATACAAAGTAAAGGAGAATCAACCACGGGAAAAATCAGAACAATAAATACAACACTAACAAAAAGTAACTAAAATAAACCAACAAAATTTCAACACTAATCAAAATATCAATTACTGTAATCGCCTGACTAAAATCTACAATTTTCATATAAATCAAAATCTTGAAATCAACGAATCACCGAAAACAGCAATTAACCAATCACGAAATCACTCACGTAAATATTTGCTCAAATCACCACTAAATCACAACAGCTCTCAAATTATCAGTAAAACAACTAGCAAATTTAACGAGTTGTCAAATACTTAAATAAATTTATAGACTGCACAGAAATCACAGGTTCAATCTAGTAAGAATTTAATTAATTAAAATACTTTAAATTATTCTCAAAAACACTGGCATATAGAATATGTAACGCAAGAACAATCATTAAAGCCCCTTATGCTTACCCTGTTGCGATATCAGTTCTGGCGAGTGTGGAAAAAATCATTTAACAGACGATCATCGTTAAGCAGCGTCCGGATCCCATCCTCGATGAATTAGTGTGCAATTATTTCCATGGTAGAGGAAAAATCCATAATAGTTAATCCAGCGTGTGTATACATCCTAAAATCCACTTGAATAATGGAAGAGAGGGAAAGAGAGCTCCTCCTCACTCCCGTGTAAGGTTGCTGAAGACTGGTGCTGTGTGAAAAAACTTCACAACGACGTTAACGGCAGGCAGATATAACTGGATATAACTACTGTATAGTAGTTACTATCTAAAAGCAAAGGGGCAATTAGCGACACTTCTGTATGCCAAATGTATCAATACTTAAATATTCAAATTAATAATTTGAAGTTTTTTCAATCTGCCCCCCGCGGATTTAAATTTAAATTTCTATACAAGACCAGATTGAGCTAGCTGCTTATTCTTCTCAGAACAACCCAAAGCAGCCCCCCGTTGAATTCTTGCAATATTGTCATTAGAAACATTAGAATCACTCTGAGGTACAACATTTAAATCTAACTGATCAATATGAGAATCACTTAACCCATCACCTTTAACCAAAAGAATAACAGACTATATATCCCTAAAAACAACACTTTTATTACCCTTGACCAATTGTACTTGAACAGCCTCACTAAGAGAATTATAAATAACATCAAGAACTCTAGCTAAAGGGTAATTGGGAGCCTTAACCATTGAATCTTTTATCAAGACTATGTCACCTTTTGATATTTTAACGTGCTCCCTAGGGTAATATTTACCTCTGTATTTAGTTGCCTGATCTTGCAATCCAAATAAAAATTCATTGTGATAACTATTACGCAATTTCTCTTTAATATGAATTAAACGCCGAAAGTCCTTACCCAAGTCAGAAGAGTCATAATCATCAAGTTGACCTTTGTGATATATACATTCCATAACCTGTGTATCATATCCAAATTTCAAAAACTCTGGTGATAGCACCTGAAAATCATCATTCACATTCTGTTCCCTTAATGCGCCAAGTTCAGAAATGGGTTTCTTATTAGCGTAACATATGCATTGTTTAATTACATGAGAAAATTCCAGAAAATCTAGAATATTATTATGGATTGCTCCCTGTATTAACTTTCTTACCAGACCAACTCCGGACTCTATGATACCTCCAATACCACGATTCAGAGAACCACGAGGATACTGTGAAAATTCAGTGACATCGACACCCCTCTGATTGAAGAATTCCTGCACCTCACTTGCTTTCAGACATTCCTCAATCCATGTGAATGCACCACCAAGATTTGAGCCAGAATCTGAAAATACTTTGTTAGGCAAACCATAGTTGTAAACATGATTTTGAAAAGCCAATAAAAATCCTTTAGAATCACCTGAAGTCACTATTTCAACATTAATCATGTGAGACCAAATACATTTAAAAATTACCCCATAGGTTTTAACTTTGTCACTTCCATACCTTGTGGAATATGGTCCAAAGTAATCAATGAAACATACAGAAAAAAACCTCTTTATGGGATTCACATTCCACTCTCTATAGTCATTAGCATTAACTTTAACTGGTCTACTATTAAAACGTTTACAGTGGTAACATTCATTCACAACCTTCTTAACTGTTGAAAATCCCTTGAGCAAAAAAAATGCCGGTTTCAATTTATGTAGCACATAGTAAGTACCCGAGTGATTAAACTTCACGCGAGTGTCCATTATCAGTATTCTACCGAAATCGCTATTATTACTAATGAGTATTGGAGTTCTCGACATCATACCTTTAGACATCTTTCCCATTTTACATTTTACTCTAAGAATACCATCAGTGTCACAAAATACATTCATTCTACTAACTAGCTCAGGAATACACTTTTTTGCTTTCCGTTTTGAAGTGAAAAAATCTTGTAAATCTGGAAAGCAATTCTGTTGATCAAGCTTTAGCAAATCATTACTGCATTTTTTGTAGCTTGCATCTAATAAGGCAATTGACTGCTGGCTCTTAGAATTTATTCTTAATCTTAATTTGTTTATGAAAAGCTTAACTTTCATTAGTACTTTAATTGCTTTGTCAAGTGAAGAATACTTAGTTAAATCAACAACTGTACCAACTGACATATCTTCAACACTTGCCTTATTTACAACCAGCTTCGGTATATCCACATCATTAATCATGCCTGGATTAGGAATTACAAGCCATTCTAGTAAATTTAAATCTTCCCGTAACATCTTGGGTCCGGTCAAGTAACAAGAGTTTCTTAACTTTGAGAAGGATACTAATCTAGTCGTGAAATCTGCAGCATTTTCATTTGATCCTACGTGAGCTAACTTCACCGAGTGTGTAGACTTACAGAGGTCGACAATATTTGCGATTCTATTATTTACATATACACTTCTCTTTTGAAGCTTTGTTCTCAAGTTCTCATAATCAGCTAGCCAACTTAAGGCAATCGTAGAATCTGAAAACAACATTATGTCATTAACTGCAATAGGCACAATACAAGAAGTGAGCATTTTATACAGATCAAAAGCCCTTTGCAATGCATACTCTACTGCAGTGAGTTCGAGTACAGGCATAGTTCGCCCTTTCAGATTTTTATTCAGAATCTTATTATGGGCAGATACGAAGGATACCAACTTTGAATTTCTCTCCTGCAAGTAAATAACACATCCAAGAAAGTTTTTACTCGCATCACTCATTACAATTATATCAAAATTAGACTTTCTGCTACCCATATATTTTGGTATCTCTAGCCTTTCACCATTATTGAATTGTGAAGCTATGTTTCTCCATTCATTTAGCTGAGCACCATGAAGAGAAGTATCCCATTTATCTACATAATCAGACTGTAATTGCCTGAGGAAGATCTTACATCTGTTTAAAACAGGCAAGTTAGTATTATTCAAATCAAATATACTCATTACTGAACTCAAAATCTGCCTAAGAGTATTGGCTTCAACATTTAATTTAACACATGTGGCCTTTAGTATATCATTATATCTGTCCCAGCACATGCCAAGAATTTTAACCTCTTGTGGAGTCTCTGTGCCAACTTTACAGTCAATGTCACGCTGAAATTGAGAATAATTAGTAACATACTGCTGCAATGGAAATTTATGCTGCTCAAATATTGTACTGGCTTCCCTGTGAACCATTTCAACTTCATCTTCATCTGCACAACCAATTAGAAAATTATCAACATAACTGCCTTGGAAGATTCTTTTTTTCAATTCCTGAATTTCTTCAGTATCACCATCTGTCTCCAATATTAGCATTTTATAAAGACAGCACTGCAACAGATATGGAGAAACAGACATCCCAAATATTACTCGCTTTGAGCGATACACAACTGGTGTAAAATCTCTAGATTCAACATCCTTAAACCAATAAAAGAGAAATTTTGAGGAATTCTCATCATCAATGGCCAATCTATGAAAGGCTTTTGAAATATCAAATCCAAGTATAAACTTGTCAAACCTCATCATGGTCAATGCATCACTTATTTTAAAATTCTTGTTATAACCTGGGTGAATACATTGATTCAGACTAATGCCTTTACTGCCATCATGTCTTTTTTCTGCAAGATTCGCCATGTAAATAACTCTTACTTTCGTAGTATCTCTTTCTTCTTTAATTACAGGACTGTGGCTAATGAAGAAATATTTTGGAAATTTCCTTTTATATTCTTCAAAATCTTCAACTTTTTCAATGATTCCCAAATCAATTTGTGACTGGAAAACTTCATCAATTCGCTTAAGAACATTACTGTTCATGTATTTCTTCTTCAGACTGCACATAACCTTGAAAGCAAGTCTCTCATTTGATCCAAGAAGATCTTTATATCTAGTCAACCAAGGAATTGGTACGACATAAAACTTTTCAGAATCTCTGTAAATGTTGCATAAAATAAAATCTGTCACTTCTTGCTCAGTTTCATTAGTAACACATTCAATAGAATCCTCCTCTTCCATATTTATGAATATCTTACAATCATGACCCAACTGAGAATAATCCGCAACCTCTGCTATATCTGGCAGGCTTTCAAAATTATATATTCCATCAAGTGTTGGCACTTCATAGTCAAATCCATCAGAATCAATCTCCATAGTGCCAATGTATGAAGTAGTAGATTTTGTTTCTTCAGAAATCTTCCTATGAGACATCAAAGATGTATCTACTGCATCGGAAAGATTCTTTATCCAGTCAGAAATAGAACCAATTAATATTAGTTTATCATTAATTCTGTAAAAAGAAGTCAGTCTGTCTTTTTGACCTAGTACTCCACTCTCCATGCTCATCACACAATGCCAATCCTTTGCACCTATCAGTAGCTTTATATCATCAATGTCATGAATTCTGTTTACACCATTGAATTTATCATAAGCAACCTCTTTACCATTCTGCCTTAGCAGTTCTATTAATTTATACATATGAGGAGCTTTCATCTGAATTTTAATCTTAGGAATACAAATACAAGTAATTTCATAACTTACATCACCAATCTTAAAAGGAAAACTCACTGACTTGGTACAAATCTTTTGATTAGTATTAATGCCCTTGATAATCAAATGTATCTTAGGATCTACTACCTTCAAGTTCAAAAAATCTGCTAAACTTTCCTCAATAAAGGAATTCTGGCTACCCGAATCCAAAACTGTATCCACTTTAACACGATCATATTCAGTCGTCACTGTTAGTAATGGTAATAAAGAATCAACAATATCCAAATGACTAGATGCTGTAACAGTTGATGGTATTTCATTAACACTCTCGACAACATTAACCACCTTTGTGGTAGTTTGCTTACTATTACTAGAATCTGTTGGCTTTGAACTACACAAAAAACTCCAGTGTTTACCCTTTTTGCATTTGAAGCATACACCTGACGTCTGAAATCTGCACTCATTACTATTATGAGCTGCTTTTAAGCATTTAAAGCACTTGTGCAATTCTTTCAATCGCTTTATTTTATCAGATACTTGCAAGTACTTTGTACAACTGGCAATTTTGTGATCTTTAGCATTACAAAGCATACATAAACTCCTTGTTAAACTAGTATTCAAACTAGTAGCCAACACTGCGGTTTTACATGGACTTTCTTTACTAATGTTTAATTGAGCGTTATACCTGCTGCAAGCTTCCAAAAATTTACCAGTAACCTCAACTAAAGTAGGATGAGACTTATTTGTGATCGCAACTATGATATCTTGAAATTTAGTAGGCAATGAAGACCGGACAAAATAAAGCATAACAGTGTCCAAATCAATAGCATTATCTTTCACTGCATCAATCAACTTCTTAATATGAGCATAAAAAATATATGGATCATCCTTGCCCCAAACAAACCTCAAGTCAGTTAACTCTTTAATGAGGACAAACTTCTGAGGCATTTCATCAGCAAATGCTGCGATCAAAGTTTGTTTAGCCTGACCAAAAGTTTGCTGGGACACCTTTATAGAACTAATCATAGCCTTTGCTCTACTATGACATTGCTGCTCAAGTAAATTATACCTCTCGACTTCATTTAAATTATACGGAGCAGTCAAGTGTTCAAAACTTCAAAAAATCGCTTACATGTAAATTTATCTTCCTTAGAATCTGCATAATACCGAGGCAAATTCAACTTGGGCAAATCAATTTTAGTTCTGCAAGAAGTTTTATTATCAATCTGTACGGAGAGATTATCAAGTCGAGATTGCATTTTGTTTGACAGTAATTTAATTTTACGATGATATTCCTCACATTCAGAATCCTGCCTATCCAAATCCTCCTGCGGAACTAAGGAGTCCAGTCTAACATTAGTCAAAATCAAATCATCCAAGGACTGCAATCTTTGACTGTACTCACTCAGAAAACTCAATTCTGTTTGCAATTCCGCTTTATCTAAAGAATCAACAGCATTACACAATTTATTATATAATACACTAACCTTACGGCGTATAGTAGTACGTTCACGCTTTTCCGATTCCGTCATCTTTAACTAACAGACAATACACCTCAAATAAATCAACTTTCAAATGAAAAACTAATACGTACAACGCGAGAGGAGGGGGACCCGGACACCGCCCAACTAGAAACGACCAACATTCCACACCAGTGCTTAAAAATATTAATCCAAAAGTTCGAAGGACCAAGCGGAAAAAATGGGGAGTGGTCTACTTATGTAAATATAAAATCAACATGTAATGACCACGATCATATCATTAAACCTTGCATTTTTAAGTGAAAAGGTAGAGATGGAAAAAATGCATTTTAAATATTTAATAAATCTAAATTTAAATGGTTACACATTTACGAATACATAATTTAAAATTACATAAATTTCACTGTAGCAGCTGGTGGTGGAATGACGTAAACGAGTCTTCGAAATGCACTATTATAAGAGATTTTAAGGTTCACAACTGCGAGGGCTTAACCTTCTTCCTTTCACTCATCCGCTAAAAAATACAAAGTAAAGGAGAATCAACCACGGGAAAAATCAGAACAATAAATACAACACTAACAAAAAGTAACTAAAATAAATCAACAAAATTTCAACACTAATCAAAATATCAATTACTGTAATCGCCTGACTAAAATCTACAATTTTCATATAAATCAAAATCTTGAAATCAACGAATCACCGAAAACAGCAATTAACTAATCACGAAATCACTCACGTAAATATTTGCTCAAATCACCACTAAATCACAACAGCTCTCAAATTATCAGTAAAACAACTAGCAAATTTAACGAGTTGTCAAATACTTAAATAAATTTATAGACTGCACAGAAATCACAGGTTCAATCTAGTAAGAATTTAATTAATTAAAATACTTTAAATTATTCTAAAAAACACTGGCATATAGAATATGTAACGCAAGAACAAGCATTAAAGCCCCTTATGCTTACCCTGTTGCGATATCAGTTCTGGCGAGTGTGGAAAAAATCATTTAACAGACGATCATCGTTAAGCAGCGTCCGGATCCCATCCTCGATGAATTAGTGTGCAATTATTTCCATGGTAGAGGAAAAATCCATAATAGTTAATCCAGCGTGTGTATACATCCTAAAATCCACTTGAATAATGGAAGAGAGGGAAAGAGAGCTCCTCCTCACTCCCGTGTAAGGTTGCTGAAGACTGGTGCTGTGTGAAAAAACTTCACAACGACGTTAACGGCAGGCAGATATAACTGGATATAACTACTGTATAGTAGTTACTATCTAAAAGCAAAGGGGCAATTAGCGACACTTCTGTATGCCAAATGTATCAATACTTAAATATTCAAATTAATAATTTGAAGTTTTTTCAATAAGCTACCATTCATTAAAGGAAACAATTATTTTATATAGTATGCATAAGTATATTGGCACTATATAGTGTTATGCTAGATATAAGTATTGATATATACATGATTATATGTTTATGATATTAATGTTGTATACATATAAATGTATATATGCATATGTATGTATGTGTATATATGTATATATGTATATATGTATGTGTATATATATGTATGTGTATGTATATGTATGTGTATGTGTATGTATTTATGTATATATGTATATGTATTTGTATCTGTATGTGTGTGTATATATGTATATATGTGTATATATATATATATATATATATATATATATATATATATATATATATATATGTATATATATGTGTATATGTATGTATATGTATATATATATATATATATATATATATATATATATATATATATATATATGTATATATATATTTGTATGTTTGTGTATGTTTTGCTTATGTATTTATATAGATAAGGCTATCGCATTGACATATAAATAAACTGTACTAAAAGTAAAAAAAGAAGAAAACATGAATATACCCGCCACTAGAAATGACCCTTTTTAGCAGGTGTCTAACGAGCTTGGGGTCTCCTCCTACTCAACACCCGAGTCAAGCCCAGGTAGCGGGTAAGGGAGTGTCATTGTTCTCTAAATCTCTATATGTATGTTCGTACTTTTGCTTTCCCTATAAATTGTAAGAAACCTCTCTCAATAAATCAGTCCTCTGAGGAAGTATCACGAAACTAGTCAGGACTTAAGTGTATATTCCGTATTTTCATTTTCCCTGTGGTTCGTCTGGGATTGACCTGGTTACTGATCAGACGTGTTATTTTCTCCTCCTGACCTGACCTCCCGCTCAGTTAGGCTCATGAGGTAGCGACCACCCCGTGAAACTAATGAGGTGTTAAACTTTTTGCTGAACTGCTGAAAACAAATTGTCTCCGTGCTCTCTTTATTACTCCACATCTTTTTGTCTTTTCTGTGTTTTTAAATAGTGATCTGAAAATGCATTCTGCTGAAGAAGTCAATAAATCCCAGGTCTTGAGTGGCCAGCCGCTTATAACCAAAATCTCTAAAAACGTGAATGGAGTTCTCCAAGCCTCCAGTGTAGTGAACTCGCTTCCCGACCTGTGTGCTGAAATTCAGGCCCTGAAATCGTTACTCTCGGGTCAAATTTCTAACCTCGTATCACAAGTGAGTGACCTAAAGGACAAAATGGAGTCTATTGAGGAAAGGGTCACTGCTGCGGTGGAGGACAAACTACGCCACCATCTAGAAGAAATAGACCGTAAAATTAGTGAAAAGGACAAAATAATTACCGACCTAACAAATAGGGTGGCGACACTTGAAGCCAGGCCAGACACGTCTAGAGAAATGGAAATTCTCGAGGAAAAGCTGGATGAGATAGAAGCCCAAATGATATGTGATAATCTTGTCCTGTCTGGCCCTGCTTTGCCCGCTCCCCAACCAAACGAGGATACACGGAATATAGGCCGAGATCTCGTGGAAAGGTGTGTCCAAAAGAATTTTCCTGACCACGTCTTCCTTGAAGGGCGAAGGATGGGTAAGAGAAGGGTCGATGGGTCTTTTGAAAACAACAACATCTTGCTGAAAGTGATGTCGCGAGCTGTGAAGGCAGACATCAGACACTCGTGTTTTCAACACAGGAATGACACTGCAAAAGGTTTCTTTATAGGCGAAGCGCTCACAAAGAAACGTGATAAGCTTTTTTATGAATTACGTAGAGTGAAAAGACAGCAGTATACCGGTCTGTTCCTACATACTCGCGACGGAGTTATTAAAGTGAAAATTTCCTCAGCGGGCAAAACCTTTGCTATCCGTACCTGAAAGGACCTTGATCTGTTCTACAGTAGTACAGGGCTCAGTGCCCCTGAGTGATTTCAAAATATGTGCTAAATACTCCATTGTTTTCAGTTTCTGTAACCATTTTTTCTAACCTCATTAGTTTTTCACATTTAAATTTTTGAATTTACACTCACAATTTTTTCTTTTTTTCAAATTGCATTATTTTACTTTTAACACTGCCATTTCCACTATTGTTAGTAATATCATTACTATTATCAAATTTACCATTATTACTTTTACTGATATTAATATCATTATTATTTTTTTTTTCCTTTTTTATTACTACTATTATTGTTAATATTATTTTTATTATTCCTATTTCTGTATTTTAATTACAACAATTATTTCCGTGTTTATATTTTTTACAACTATTTCCATTTTTCACCGTAACGAAATATTTTCATTTTTGTATTTCTAAGCATATTGTTACTAAACTATTAATTACTAATTTTAACTGTGGTTACGTCTCATGAACACAAATCCTGTATATCACATTGATCCTGATGAAAACTTTATTGATTTTGTGAACACATCTGATCTGTTTTCCTGTAAATATTACACTACTGACACATTTAATGATTCTCTCCCTAATCATATGCGGCAATGCCTTTCATTAATAAGTTTTAATATTCGAAGTTTCAAGAAAAACCATGAGGAATTTATTGGCTACTTAAAAAACTGCAACCATGAATTTGATATCATTGTATTGACCGAAACGTGGGCTAAGGAAGAAACTCACTGCATGAATTATCTTCCTGGGTATAATGCGTGTCACAATTATCGGGAAGGTCGGAGGGGCGGCGGTGTGAGCATTTTCGTTAAAGACTCTATTGATTTTCAACCTCTTGATGACTTCTTCAACATTTCTAATGATAATTTTGAAAGTGTCGGTGTGACGGTTTCTATACCAAACTCGCCTCATAAAACAGTAATCTTAGGTATCTACAGACGTCCAGGAGGTAACGGAAATATGTTTTTCGACTCGTTAGAGGAGGTGCTAAGAAATCCAGGTATCTCCCCTATGAATACAATTGTCACTGGGGACTTTAACATCTGCTTAATGAGGGAAGGGGAGAGCGAGACCACCCGCAGACTGATTAACACAATGCGATCTTTTGACTTTCGCCCCTCAATAACTAGACCAACAAGAGTCGGCTCGAATGACTCGCTGTCTTGTATCGACCATATTTAGGCAAATAATAATCTTGTTGGTAATAGTGGGATATTCTTAGCAGATATCACAGATCATTTCCCAATTTTCTGTAGTCTATTAATGCCTATATTAAACAACGTAGACAACAAAATAAAAATTCAATTCAGAGATATGAGCGAAGTGAATGACAGGAAATTCACGGAACTCCTGAGGGGGAAAGACTGGACCGAATATGGTTAAGCCTCATTAGATCCTCACCTGGGGGCGGCCTCTTTTACAGATGAAATAGACAGCTTTTTCAATGAATGTTTTCCTTTAAAAACAAAATATGTAAGTGTTAAAAGATTGGTGAATAAGTGGCTCTCCAAAGGGCTACTGAAATCAATTAACATTAAACATAATTTATATCGAAGAATGAAATTGGGTGCTTATAGTGCCCAACGCTATAGAAACTATTGTAATATGTTGCTTACATTAATTCGCGTGGCAAAGAAAAAATATTTTGATAGTACTTTTGATCAACTCCGAAATGATACTAAAAAATCCTGGGATCTCATAAATTCGTCCCTTAGGCCTGGAAAGAAAAAGCGCACTTCGCTAAGAAAACTCATTGGTCGTAACGGCGAAACTAATACTGACAGCCAACAGATTGCAAATGCTTTTAATCTTCATTTCTCTACAATTGGCATTACTCTCCGAGATGCCCTGCCTCAAAATAATCAGTTAGATTTTCATTCCTATTTGCCTCCTTCAAATCAGCACTCTATTTATTTGACCCCATCTACTCCGCTTGAAGTAATCAACATTATAAAAAAACTAAAGAACAAAAAAGCAAATATTCATTCTACCCCTACTAAACTATATAAGAATAATGCTAGTTTACTTGCCTTTCCTATATCCTTATTGTTCAACCGTTGTATTGCCTCTGGCATTTATCCTGACATTTTTAAAATAGCGTGCGTTACTGTGCTACATAAGTCTGGTGATAAATCGGATGTCAATAACTATAGACCAATAAGTTGCCTTCCCTTATTGAATAAAATTTTTGAAAAATTATTCTACAATCGACTCTACTCTTTCTTTACTAGATGTAATATCTTTTCTTCCTGTCAGTATGGCTTTCTGCGTGGCGTTAGTACAAGTGATGCTGTAAATGACCTTCTTGAAAATATCTACAATGCGATGAATAAAAATGAATACCTTGGTGCGGTCTTTTTAGATTTGAGTAAAGCCTTTGACACAGTGTCTCATGATGTGCTGCTTAAAAAGCTCGAACATTATGGAATACGTGGAAATGCGTTACTCTTACTAAAATCCTACTTAACGAGTCGAAAACAATTTGTGATCCTCGATGGCCATCTCTCAGAGGTTATGGATGTCAAAATAGGTGTTCCCCAGGGATCAGTCCTAGGACCGTTATCTTTCCTCGCCTATATCAATGATCTACCTCGATCAGTAGGTAGGTTAAGCTCCATACTCTTTGCCGATGACACTACGCTTCATTTTAGACATAAAAATATCTACTTCCTCTGTGATACACTAACCAATGATTTAACTCGTGTAAAAAACTGGCTACTAGCAAATAAGTTAACCTTAAATGAAAGAAAGACATACTTCATTATCTTTTCTCTACGAAGAGTTCCTGTTAACATAAGGGTTGCTATAGGAAATCACACTCTGGATCAGAAGTCCAGTGGTAAATTTTAAGGGATAATTCTTGATAATAAACTAACTTTCTGTGAGCATGTAAATATGACAGTTAATAAAATTGCCAAAGTAATGGGTATCATATATAGATTAAAAGAGTATTTCCCCTTATATATTATAAAACAATTGTATCACTCGTTAGTATCTCCTC
>NW_027171898.1:30000-32500 GCF_036898095.1 Palaemon carinicauda
ACATATAGCTAATAATTAAGTGAGACAAGTCTCGGCCAACTGGCTAATCAAGACTGCCAAATAACTGGGTGTTTGAGATCGTGGATAGGCCGTTGAGATTAGCTGCTTATAGCCAGAGAAACAGAATTATCTACCGCGAACAGCTACAAAAATTAAGGATTTTACGGCAAAAAGAATTCCTATTTTTGCTATTTTTTCTTTAGAGGAATAACTATAATATAAAACTAGATTTCTACTTTCTGAAAAACGATTGTTTACAAGACAAATAGAAAAATGTTACTCTGGAATACTAACAGGAAGATGAACCTAATTATTTTGCTTCTAAAAGCTGTTCTATTGAGAGCCTATCGCTAAGGGTTAATATACAGATATTTTAGTCTTAATTTTCACTTTTTTTCTCTATTTCACAATTAATTTAATTTGATTTCACTCTGCCATTCTTTCTGTTGTCTCTACGAAATTAATTTACAAAGTAATCTCGCTATTACTGTCATAACACTCCGCATTTCTTCTAATTACAGGTTTTATTGTTTAAATTATAACAAAAAACTTATCTTACCTGTCTCACTCTTAGCAGTATACAACACAGAACACTAAGTCAGGTCTGGCGTCTCCAGACTCCAAACAATAACTGAGTCTGAAGAATGGATTCTGGAAAACTGGACTCTGGGTCTCTGGGTCTCTGGGGACTCTGGAGGAATCAGAGTCGGGTCGGGTCGGGTCACTCTAGTCTTGAAGGTCACCCCCCTCTCTCTCTCTCTCTCTCTCTCTCTCTCTCTCTCTCTCTCTCTCTCTCTCTCTCTCTCTCTCTCTCTCTCAGAATGTTATCGAGAAATGAGGTGTCGATTTCTCTACCGTATAGTTATCTATCAGACAATTTTCCTTCACTTCGGTTGCTTTTATCTTCTAGGGTATACACACCCACACACACACACACACACACACACACACATATATATATATATATATATATATATATATATATATATATATATATATATATATATATATGTATATATATATAAATATATATATATATATATATATATATACATATATATATATATATATATATATATATATATACATATATATATATATATATATATATATATATATATATATATATATATACGTTTGTGCGTATTAGCTGTATTAGCTATCATATGCTTTTCTCTTCCATTATTTTAGGTTATTTCATTATAGTTGAAAGAAATCTCTTTTAATCATTCATAAATAAATGATACTCAATTTCCGGCGCCCATAGTTTGCTCTCTAATAAATTTTGATATTCCGTTTGAATGACATACTGAATAAAATGCATTGTTATTATTATTATTATTATTATTATTATTATTATTATTATTATTATTATTATTATTTTTAATATTATTATTATTTCGGTAACCACATTATCAAATCATCATTAGCCCAAATTCTAACGACTTTATCAAGTACTTCAATCCAATATCAAAGGAGAGAGAGAGAGAGAGAGAGAGAGAGAGAGAGAGAGAGAGAGAGAGAGAGAGAGAGAGAGTTTATTTCATAACTCGCAATAGTATTATTTAAAACCAAGTTTCATCTTCCATCAATTCCCTAAGTCCAATTCTTTGCCATCGTCTTTTATCAAAGGCTAGATGCAGGTGGGGAAAGCCTATGAAACCATGAAGTTTAATGGATAATCCCCCACCCCCCTAACCCCCCTTCACCCCTGCTCATGCGGAGAACTAATCCCCCACCCCCCTAACCCCCCTTCACCCCTGCTCATGCGGAGAACTAATCCCCCACCCCCCTAACCCCCCTTCACCCCTGCTCATGCGGAGAACTCAAGCACCAAAAACAATGTTCGTTTTTCCTTCAGGTGAGAGAACAAATGTAAGCATTAGCAAATCCTGGCAATGGCATACAAAAGAAGATAAGGCCATGAAGGGTGCAAATCCAGGGGATAATTTGAACAAGTGTGATTTACTGGGTATGGTCAAATCAGTGTCAGATGAAATTAGAAATGATTAAGTTATAGACACAATGACTCGAGAAAACAGACTTCAAGTGGTTAGGTCACTTCCATATCACTAAATATAATCCAATTATTATTATTATTATTATTATTATTATTATTATTATTAATTGCTAAGCTAAAACCCTAGTTGGAAAAGCAGAATGCTATAAGCCCAGTGGCCCCAACAGGGAAAATAGCCCAGTGAGGAAAGGAAACAAGGAAAAAATAAATATTTTAAGAATAATATCAAAATAAATATCTCCTATATAAACTATAAAACCATTAACAAAACACGAGGAAGAGAAATTAGATAGAATAGTGTGCCCGAGTGTACCCTAAAGCAAGAGACAGTGAAAGACCATGATACAGAGGATTTGGGCCCAAGCAAAGACCCATGTCATGAAGGAAATCTAAATGGCTGATCTTATTTATACCTCTGGTCAGAGAAGCTCTTCAACCAATGACAACTGTTTTTATGTTGACATGTCTGTTTTGACGTTG
>NW_027171898.1:35000-47500 GCF_036898095.1 Palaemon carinicauda
TTCTTTTCTCAGGATCCCTAGAATGTTGACATTGCCGTGTTGGAATCTTCAGTAGAGGATTGGTTGTTCAGATATTTTGATAGTTAATTAGGTTTAAAACTTTGATAAAATGAGTGAGTCTGAGCTTACGATGACTGAGATTAATGTATCGGAATTTTTGGGTAGGGGTGACTGGGAGGCTAGGCTTGGTGATTTAAGTAAAGGTCAGTTGTTTGCACTAGCAGAGCATTTCAAGTTAGTAGTATCTCCTGGTGTTAAGAAAGGAACTCTGTTGCTACAGGTAGCGAGAGCGATAAGGGGTGGTGCTATGGGTGCGACTTCGGATGAAGTAGGATTAATGCAAGATAGGTTAGCATTACAGAGATTGGAGGTGGAAAAGTTGAAATTGCAGTTTCAGATGGGAGAGATGGAGATGGCCAATAGGGAAAAGGAAAGGGAAATGGAGAAGGTTAGATTAGAACATGAGAGGGAACAGGAAATGGCTAGATTGGAACAGGAAAAGGCTAGATTGGAACAGGAGAGGCAATTGGAGTTTGTTCGAATGGAACATGAATTGCAGGTTCTTCGTTTAAAACAAACTGGACCGGAAGACCACTTTAACATTAGTCATGCTATTAAGCTAGTCCCTGTGTTTAACGAAGCTGATGTGGCTGAATTCTTCTCTGCTTTTGAGAAGTTAGCAAGAAAGTTAGGTTGGCCTGAGACCATGTGGACTACCCTAATTCAGTGCAGGTTGGTTGGGAAAGCACAAAAAGTGTATGCAGCATTGAGTGAAGAGGTAAGTGCAGATTATAGTAGGGTGAGAGAAATTGTATTAAAAGCTTATGAGCTTGTGCCAGAAGCCTACCGCCAGAGATTTCGTAATCTAAGAAAGGTTCCAAATGATACTTATGTAGAGTTTGCTAGAGCTAAAGAACTAGCATTTGATGAATGGTTGAAATCAAAAGGGGTTGATGATTTTGCAGGGATAAGGAAAATAATCCTTATTGAAGAGTTCAAGAATAATGTAGGGCATGAATTGAAGATACATTTAGAAGACTTAAAGTTAGATACTGTGGGAGCAGTTGCAGTGGCATCCGATGAGTACGCACTATCACACAAGTCTGTGTTTAAGTTTGCTGATAAGCAAAGTAGGTGGGATAAGGATAGGAGGTTTGAAAAGACTCCGGAGCAGGGAGCGAAATCCTCTAAATCCAGTTCTCCTGGAAGAAAGGTTCAGTCTTTTCCAAAGACAAGTGAAAGGGATGTAACGTGTTATTTTTGTAAAAAGAAGGGCCATATTAGGTCAGAATGTTCTGCCTGGAAGGGGCAGGGGAGTTCCAAGAAGCCTGTAGGTCTACTTGGGAGAACTTCTGGGGGTGTATCCTGTGAGTTTGGTAACTTTGGAAAATATGTCTCAAGTGGTGAAGTGTTCACAAAGGACCAGGATGGTTTTGGGAGACGGGTAAATGTATTGCGGGATACAGGTGCTGCCCAGTCGTTGATTTTGAGATCGGCGTTGCCTGACAATTTTGTAGAGGAGCAGCTAGAGTATGTGTTGTTGGGTGGCTTCCCAAACACGGTGGTGGCGTGTCCTCTGGCCGAGTTTTGGTTAAACTCGGATTGGGTCAAGGGCCCGTTAAAGTTGGCAATTGCAGATGAACTACCAGTGAACGGCGTGCAGGTTGTGATAGCCAATGATACTGAGTCGGATACGGGGAGTAGTTGTCCGGTAGTGCAATGTAACGGTACCACTCAGATTGGTGAGAGTAGTCCTACGATGGCTATTACTCGTTCTACAGTACAGTCTCCTAGTGTTGAGGATGAGGATTTGGGTCTAGATAGGCTTGAAGGACTGGTAAAGGGAGTTTCTGATGTGAAAGTTCCTAGTCTGGTATCTGAGTGGGATGATACTGTAGGATGGGATAGGAACTCACTAAGTATTGCTCAGAAGGAAGAGTTTAATGAAGAGGGGGAAGGAGAGGTTAGCTCAGATTTGACGAGACCTCAGAGGAAATGGGAAGATGGTATCCTGTATCGGTTTAGTCGTTTCAAAAGATCGCCAACTGAGATGTGGGAGGTAAGGAAGCAGATAGTAGTTCCTCTTGAATATCGGGGCAAAATCTTGTGGTTTGCACATGAAGATTTACTTGCTGGTCATTTTGGAGTAAGCAAAACTTTTAGGAAAGTTGCTGAGCATTTCTTTTGGCCAAGAATGAAGGCAGAGGTGAAGAGGTATGTTAATTCTTGTACTAAGTGTCAAATGGTTGGTAAACCAAATCAGAGAATTGCTAAAGCCCCTTTACAACCCATTCCAGTGGTTGAAGAACCATTTAAAGAGATATTGATAGATATTGTGGGGCCATTGCCAAAGACTAGCAGTGGTTTTCAGTATATACTGACAATAATGGATAGAATGTCCAGGTACCCCGAAGCTGTACCCTTAAGGAGTATTCACAGTAAGAAAGTAATTGAAGCACTTATTGGTTTCTTTACTAGATTTGGATTGCCGAAATCGGTTCAATCTGACTGTGGTAGTAATTTTATGAGTAAAGAATTTGCTAAACAGATGAAAGAGTTCAAAATTAATCATGTAACTTCATCACCATACCACCCAGAGAGCCAGGGTCAGATTGAACGATTTCATCAAACTTTGAAGTCCATGCTAAAGAAATATTGTGGGGAAGATCCAAGGAACTGGGATAAGGCAATACCTTATTTATTGTTTGCATTTAGGTCTGTACCGAGTGATATGATGGGATTTTCTCCATTTGAGCTTGTATTTGGTCACAAGATAAGAGGTCCTTTGGATGTTGTTAAAGAAAGTTGGGAAAATAATAATCCAAAAGTTAGCCTGGTACAATTTCTAAAAGAATCTAGGGAAAAGCTTTATAAGTTTTGGGAGCTTGCTAAGGAGAACTTGAAAGTTGGGCAAGGTAAAATGAAAAAGAATTTTGACATCAAAGCTAGGAGAAGGGTATTTGAAGTTGGGGATAAAGTTTTAGTTTTATTACCTACCCCTGGTAATCCCCTAGGAGCCAAGTTTTCAGGACCATGGAAGATAGCTAAGAGGGTAAGTAGCTTGAATTATCTGGTGGAGACTCCAAGTAGAAGACAAAAACACCAGCTTTGTCATGTTAACATGTTGAAACCCTATTATGAAAGAGTAGCAAAGAAGCCATTGTTGTTGTTGGGGAAAGTAGAAATGGAAAGAGAATGTTTGGAAATAGAAGGTAAGTGGCCTAAAGGTAATAGCGATGTATTAATTAACTTGCCTAATATGTTGTCTCACTTAGATGGGGATCAAATTGAGTCCATCTTAAATTTGATAAACATGTATCCAGATTTATTTAAGGACACCCCAGGTTGTACGGCTGTGATACAGCATGATGTGGAGGTTAGAGGGGCTAAACCGATAAAACAGGCACCTTATAAAACTAATCCATTGAAAAGGGAAGTAATCAAAACAGAGGTAGAGTACATGTTGCAGCATAATCTGATAGAAAGTAGTTGCAGTCCATGGAGTTCACCTGTGGTGTTGGTGAAGAAGGAGAATGGTCAGTATAGAATGTGCATAGATTACCGCAAGGTTAATGCGGTTACAGAGACTGACAGTTTTCCTTTACCTCGGGTAGAGGACTGCATCAATGATGTAGGTAAGGCAAAGTTTATCAGTAAGTTCGACCTTCTAAAGGGGTACTGGCAAGTACCGTTGACACCCAGAGCTAAGGATATCTCTGCTTTTGTGACCAGTGAGGGATTATTTGCCTGCAACGTGATGCCTTTTGGCATGAAAAATGCATCTGCTACATTTCAGAGACTAATGAACAACTTGGTAGGTACTCTAGAGGGTGTGGTAGTGTACATTGATGACATTGTGGTATATAGCGATGACTGGGACACCCATATTCAAAGAATAAGTAAGTTATTTGAAAGACTTAGCCAGGCAGGGCTGGTTATCAATCTTGCCAAATGTGAGATAGCCAAGGCTAGTGTATTGTATCTTGGTCATGAAATAGGTCATGGGAAGATTGTCCCGAAAGATGCGAACGTCAGAGCCATTTTAGAGTTTCCTGTGCCTTATGACAAAAGGTCTGTTCGTAGATTTCTTGGCATGGTAGGGTACTACAGGAGATTTGTGATAAATTTTGCCACAATTTCTAATCCTCTTACTAATTTATTGAGGAAAGAAGTAAAGTTTGAGTGGAATGAAGAGTGTCAGAGGTCATTTGACAAATTGAAGGCAGTTCTAACTAACTATCCTGTCTTGAGAGCTCCGGATTTTCAGGAACCATTTAGGTTGGCGGTCGATGCAAGTGACTATGGAATAGGTGCTGTGCTATCTCAAGTTGAGGAACAGGTAGAGTATCCTGTTGCCTTTTTCTCTAAAAAGCTTAATGAAGCTCAACGCAAGTACTCCATCATAGAGAAGGAGGCCTTAAGCCTGATAACAGCTCTAGAACATTTTGAAATTTATTTAACAAATGTTCCTACACCTGTAGTGGTCAAGACAGACCACAATCCTTTATTATTTTTAAACAGGTTTAAGAATAAGAACCAGAGGCTGATGAGGTGGAGTCTGATATTACAAGAGTGGGATTTGGATATCCAACATGTTCCAGGGAGAAAGAATGTGGTGCCAGACACACTTTCTAGATAATCATAAATTGTTTGGCACGAATGTTAATTTTTTTTCTTTACTTTTCAGAATTAAATGTCTTTTTTCCATTTAATTTGAATTTAATGTTTTTTGTAGTTATTCATTATAAGACTTATTAATCTATATTCAGATTTGTTTGCTTTATTTCCATTCATAATTTAGTTCCGTGCTTTGATTTTTGTTGCACAAAAATTTTTTTAAGGATGGGGGTGTAAGGAAATTTTCCTTATTAACGTAAATAATTTAAAAGGATTAAGAAAATAAATTTTCCAGTGGTTATTGTACCATCTGTTGGTTACGCTCGTAGCCAGGTATGTCATACGTGTGTATTTTTGTTTTTCATATCCGTGGTGGGAGAGAGGAGGAGCCAAGAGGCAGTTAGCAAGACTGTTTACCTTGAAAGGTTAATTTGTTATGTACGTCAGTGTTCCACGAATTCGTCTGCAGAGGACACTCTTTCCTGCTTCAAGTGGTGGTGGAGTGACTTAGTGATGGACAGCAACCATTGGCTAATACCAAAGCTCCTGTTAGTCTAGGGACAGACTCGTTTTGACCACTTCGAAGCCTGCAGACGTGACACTGCCGTTCAGTTTTGCCTTGGGGTAAGAATAACATTGTGTAGTTTCCCTTGCTGAACGATTTTGGAAAGCCTGAAGTGTTTTCATCGGTGTGTGGCTGCCGCTGGTACCAGTAATTATGTGATCATTCAAGCGTAACATTACGTTAATGGTTTGGATCTCGACGGGTTCGTCCTTCAAACCTGATTTAGTGACAAAGACCTGGTGCAAGAGAACTTACATCCTCCCACGGAAATTAAGCTATTGTTAAATGTATGTAATTAGTTAGGGTTTATTAATTTTAATTGTCTCCAGTCTATTCCTTTTACTTTCCTATCACCGTATGTATAGTTTGTGTGTGGGTGCATCATTGATGGTTGGTTCTTTGTCTCTTTCTTTTATTTTTCCGTTGTGCTAGAGTTTGTTTGGGTCCTAGATGCCTTTTTGTAATGCGAATGGTTTATTTCCTTCCTGGCTGGAGATTTATTTTCATTTGAGGAGAATTAAGTTTATGTAATAAACAGGAATTTGAATTTGATTAAGAGTCTTTGTTTTGAACCTTTCCTTCTCGGTGGATTTTGATACGTCAATGTCTAGTTCTAGTTGGCTGAATACAAAGAACCTGTGACAATATATATATATATATATATATATATATATATATATATATATATATATATATATATCGAAAACTGACATCTAAGCAAAAGCCATGCTTATAATGAGCTTGAAAGTTATTTAAAGAAGAGATCATTCAAATCTTTTTGATTAATAATAATAATGATAATAATAATAATAATAATAATAATAATAATAATAATAATGTTTATTGGACAAAAAATATTTACATTAAAATATTTACAAAAAAGATTCAGTCGAAGCCCATGTTGAGCAGAGCTCTTCGGGCAATAATACAACTAAAATTATATCATAAATTAAGAAAAATTATAAAAAGTAAATATTGATAAGGATAAACTAAATGAACACATACATACATACACACACACACACACACACACACACACATATATATATATATATATATATATATATATATATATATATATATATATATATATGTGTGTGTGTGTGTGTGTATACACAGAGATACATATAAATGAGATTCTTAGCCTAAAGACAAATGAAAATGCATATTTATATGATAAAGAAGGGTGGAATAATATACATTGCAAATTTTGAAATTAAACATTGATAAGGTTGAATTGCTAGAATTACAAATGTGTACAAACAATAAACATATAAGAATTAAGAACATTATAATGCACATTAATGGTTAGGTCACGAAGAAATATCTACCAATAAAACTTAGTGCAGAGATAATAATAGATTAGTATATGATTTTTTAAAAGATCGAATGCTAAGCAATGCCTTTATATAAGCAGGCAGAGTATTCCATTGTTTAACTCCCTGATAGAGATAAAACTGTTCACATTTCTTTACACGTACGAAGGGAAGAGTTAAGTTAGAGTCTCTTGTTTCATATTGGTGTGCTGATTGTACCTGAATTATTTATGCAGCGAAAGTGTTTGAATCATCAAGTTCATTAAGGAGAGTTTGTAGGTGTCCTCCAACTTCAGAATCGAGAGAGACCGGAATAGAGGTGATGTATGAGCTAAATAATCACTCGAAGTTATTATTCTCACCAGTTTTTTTTTTGCATAATGATTAGCGGTTGCAGGACGTTTCTACTGCAACTCCCCCACGCTGTAATGCAGTAATTTAGGAGATATTAAAGAGTAGTATAGTAGCTTTAAAATATATAGCGGGAAATAATTCTTTAGCCTATATATGATACCGGTAACTTTGGAAATTTTATTAACTATCATATCCACATGCCTACCGAAGGTTAATTTATTGTCAAACATTACTCCTAGAAATTTTCCGCTGGACTTCTGGTCAAGAGTATGATTTCCCATTGCAACTCTTATGTTACCGGGAACTTTGCGAAAAAAAAAAAAATTATGATATATGTTTTCTCCCATTTACGGTCAATTTATTCGATAGTAACCAATTTTTAACATTATCTAAGTTAGCAGTTAAAGAATTACAAAGAGGATAAATATTTTTCTGACAAAGATGGAGTGTGGTGTCATCGGAAAAAAAAGTATGGAGTTTAATCTGCCAACAGTTCGAGGATAATGGCTTATTTTTTCTGGAAATTCAGGTTTTCCACATTCTTCTTGCGGGACTCCTCCCTCTTTGATTATTCGATGTACTATTTTTTCAAGAACATTTGTGGCTTCAGACTTACATATACTGTATATTATGCTTTGGTTGTATCAGTAAATGGGCCACGATTCATCTTCTTCTTTGTGAAATACTTATAATGTTTCCCTAAAATCGTGACGGACATCACGAGTTGAAGTTTACATCGTTTGAGTGTGATAGCTCACGCAGTCTCAAGCACTGCATTTTACACTACGAGATCAACCATTTAAGGGATTAAATAGTTCTACCACAGTGTTATTGAGACGGTAGGAAAAACAGGAAAATAACCTAGGATTATATTTTCGAAAAAATGTAGTTGGTTCTCATCACAATAAAAATAAAAACCTCACCTTAAGAAACATATATGTTCGGGAAGAATAACAGAGAGAGAGAGAGAGAGAGAGAGAGAGAGAGAGAGAGAGAGAGAGAGAGAGATTGATTGATTGAAAGTTTTCTGGAGAGAGAGAGAGAGAGAGAGATTGATTGATTGAAAGTTTTCTGGAGAGAGAGAGAGAGAGAGAGAGAGAGAGAGAGAGAGAGAGAGAGAGAGAGAGAGAGAGAGAGAGAGAGAGAGAGAGAGAGAGATTGATTGATTGAAAGTTTTCTGAGAGAGAGAGAGAGAGAGAGAGAGAGAGAGAGAGAGAGAGATTGATTGATTGATTGATTGATTGAAAGTTTTCTGAGAGAGAGAGAGAGAGAGAGAGAGAGAGAGAGAGAGAGAGAGAGAGATTGATTGATTGATTGAAAGTTTTCTGAGAGAGAGAGAGAGAGAGAGAGAGAGAGAGAGAGAGAGAGAGAGAGAGCTTAGAGTCAATCTCTAAATAATCCTGTAAGATTTGTCAAAAAGGAACTTCATTTTATCAGTCTCACACCGTTTGGAGACTTGTGTTCAAGTGCAGTGTTCATCTCTCCTTAAATTGGTTGAATCATTTTGACACGAGTTCGCTACACAGTGGGACAGATATATCGTCTCAGCGGCCATGACAGATTGGTTTTACTATAGTAAATGGATCCCAAGAGACATTGGGGCGAAGGGATTAATAAAAAGGGCTAAACTGTGAATAACAACACCTGCATCCACTCACGGCGTAGGCCTACCCATGGCCTCTCGAAATGATCTATTCCCATCAGCCATCGCATTTTTTTTTATCTTTTATTATAAAAATATAATTGCATTTTAGTCATTTACATTATATACGTAATTATTCTTTACAAAATACAGATTTGAACTTACATTGTTTTACAAAATTACACATCAAATAAATACAAAAGAAACATATTAATGAAAATTATATAGTATACGATAAATGTTATCGTACAAACGTTCTTAATTTATAATACTAATGTTACATATTTAAGTAATTATCATAAATATACTCTTTCGTAAATATCTTTTTTTAAATTTTTTTTTTAAAGTATTTCTTATTAAAATTTTGGTTTTTAACATTCTATTTCTTATGAATATAACTAGATTTGGGTCATCCGTTAACCGCCATGGTCTTTTGGTCAGTTGAAAACAAAAGTGTTGTAAAAAAAAAATAGATATTCATTTGATTTTTTTGGATAACCTTATCCTGGAGAAGAGAATATGATATATTTTGATGCAAAGATGATTAAGACTACTTTTTAATAATTGTGTTTATTGGCTTAAAAGAAAAAAGTTATTTATCTTTCTTAAATAGTATCGGAGAAAAGAAATTAAAGTCAGCCTAGAATGCGTTGGACGTTGCCACTTTTCCAGGATTTCATTCATTAATCTTGACATCCAAGGTGTGATATTTTGTAGAAGTGGCACATATTAGCCAGGTCTCCCTGATAATAATAATAATAATAATAATAATAATAATAATAATAATAATATTATTATTATCATTATTATTATTATTATTATTATTATTATTATTATTATTAGCTAAGCCACAGCCCTAGTTATAGAAAGAGCAAACCGCTTATAATTACTTTTGTTCTTTGCATCTAACCATTAAGACAGAACAGATTTTAACTTATAAGCGGAAAAGCAGTAAAACAGGGGGTAGGGGCGTCTTTTTTGGGCGGGGGACTTAAAGTTTGAAGAGTAACTGATGACTACGGGTAAGGGGGGCTCGCCCCCCAGAATTCTTCTACGAAGAAACCAGCTTCGATGCGATTTCCTGTATCCGAGCGGTGCTTGTAGCAACCGCAAAATCGTATTTTTTTTTTTTTTTTTTTTTTGTGGGGGCGATTTTTATGTGACCAATTAAAATAGGCCTACTTGAATTATTCACACACACACACACACACACACACACACACACACACACACACACAAAAACAACTAAAGTTCCAATTTTTTACCGCGATTATAATTTTCATTTAGTCTGATCTCTAGTTTGTATCGAATCTTTTAATTGATAACTATGTTATTTATCTTTGGTTTAAAATATGGTGATAAGTTATAAAGATGAAAATTGAACAAAAAGGGATATACTTTATAGACTCAATGATACTATAATGGTCATATAAGAATAAAGGTTTTTGAAATATCTTTCAATTAAATAAACTATATACATATATCTATCTATCTATATATATATATATATATATATATATATATATATATATACATACACACACACACACACACACACACACACACACATATATATATATATATATATATATATATATATATATGAACCACAATAGCATTTAATACCAAATTTTACCTTGGAAATATATATATATCCACTGGTTTCGGCTGTGAGGCAAGGGTTCGAATCTCTGCCCAGCCAGAAACTATTACCAAATAATAATAATAATAATAATAATAATAATAATAATAATAATAATAATAATGTTTATTGGACAAAAAATATTTACATTCAAAGATTTACAAAAAGAAAAAAAGACTCAGTCCAAGCCCATGTGGAGCAGAGCTCTCCGGGCAATAATACAACAAAATAATATCATCAATTAAGTAAAAATAAAAAATAAAGTAAATATGGATATAGATATACAAAATGTACGCATACATATACATAATCATATGTATACAAATAGATACATATAAATGAGAATCTTAGCCTAAAAACAAATGGAAATGCATATTTATATGATAAAGAAAGATGGTATATGAAAGCTAATGGTATATACTGTACATTGAAGAATTGTAGATATTAAGCAAAAAATTCAGTAAAAGAACTAGTTTTACAAATAAAAAAATATTCTAAACAACGAAACATACTTGCGTTGTGGTTAGGTAGGCAAGTATAAATATTTATTAATAAAGCTTAATACCCAGATAACAGGAGATTTGTATATGATTTCTTAAAAGACCGAACGCTAAGCAGTGCCTTTAGATAAGCGGGCAGAGTATTCCAAAGTTTAATACCTTGGTATAGATACGATTGCTCGCATCTATTAATACGTATGAAAGGAAGAGTTAAGTTTGAATTTCTTGTTCCGTATGGATGAACTGATTGTTCCTGCATTATTTTTCGTCTTAAATCTGGAAATTTGTTTAAAATAAGTGTTTGGAACATCCTATTCATTAAGGAGAGCTTATAAGTGTCTTCCAGCTTCAATATCGAGAGAGACCGGAAGAGTGCCGATGTTAACTGCGGGATTTTTATTAATAAGAAAAGCCACTGGATTTTATTTGTTCCTTTCATGTTCTCTGAAGCAAAAGATATGACTCTCTTTTAACTCTATATAAAATTCCCATTTCTCATTTCACTGAATCCTGTTATACCAAGTTTATTTATTTCGGAACCATAACGATTTTCAGTTTCCAAAGTTGGTCTTTTCTATTTCACACAAACACACACACACACACACAAACACACACACACACACACATATATATATATATATATATATATATATATGTGTGTGTGTGTATATGTATATTTATGTGTATATATATACACACACACACATATATATATAGATATATATATATATATATATATATATATATATATATATATATATATATATATATATATATCACTATCACTCGTGATTTTAATGTGTAAATATCAACCACAAAGACATTTAATACCGAATTCTACCTAGGGAATATATATCCACAGGAATTTATTTATGGTAATAGATTCTGGCTGGGTAGAGATTCGAACCCTTGCCTCACAGCCGAAACCAGTGGGTATATATATATTTCCAAGGTAGTATTCGGTTTTGGTTCATATATATATATATATATATATATATATATATATAGAGAGAGAGAGAGAGAGAGAGAGAGAGAGAGAGAGAGAGAGAGAGAGAGAGAGAGAGAGATGTACATAGTTTATTTAATTGAAAGACATTTCAAAAACCTTTATTTTCATATGACCATTACAGTATCATTGAGTCTACAAAGTATATCCCTTTTTGTTCGATTTTCATCTTTATAACTTATCACCATATTTTAAACCAAAGACAAATAACATAGTTATCAGTTATAAGATTTGATACAAACTAGAAATTAGACTAAACAAAAAAATACAAACGCTGTTAAAAATCGAAGGATAAAATTGGAACTGAAAAACAAATGATAGATATAATAAATTGCAAATGAAAACAGGGAAGGAAAATAGATAGTCCTAACTGGATTCTTATTGGGAATGAGTTTAAAGCAAAGAATCAACATCTTTAGTATGTTTTTGGAAAATTCAATTAGGCCTATTGAAATTGGTCACATAAAAATTGCCCACCGAAAAATTACGATTTTGCGGTTGCTACAAGCACCGCTCGGATATAGGAAATCGCAGCTAAGCTGGTTTCCTCGTAGAAGAATTCTGGGGGGGGGGCGAGCCCCCCTTACCCGTAGTCATCAGTTACTCTTCAAACTTTAGGCCCCCCACCCAAAAAAAGAAGCTTTTCCACTTATAAGTTAAAATCCAATTCCCTTGTTCTGTCTTAATGGTTAGATACAAAGAACAAAGGTAATTAGAAGCTGTTTACTCTTTCTACAACAAGGGCTGTGGCTTAGCTATTAATAATAATAATAATAATAATAATAATAATAATAATAATAATAATAATAATAATAATAATATTAGGGAGACCTGGCTAATATGTGCCCCCGCAATACC
>NW_027171898.1:52500-57500 GCF_036898095.1 Palaemon carinicauda
CTCATGAGCGACCTTTAAACCTTAAACTTTACACAAATGTTTGCAAGACTGCTCTATACCTTCAGCTTGGAAAACATTTATCATTATATCATTTCATAAAAAGAAAGACACAAAAGACCTGAAAAATTACCGCCCAATAAGTTTATTCTCATTAATGTATGAAATATTTACAAATATCATATTAGGCAAAAATAGAAAGAAAGCTAGACTTTAACCAGCCAAAGAGAGATAGCAGATTTTGGAAGCGGCTATTCAATAACAACAATATCTATGGCATTTAAAGTCTATGAGAAAGCTTTTAATTCGGTCAAAGCATTAGCAGTAATCAAATACCTTCAAAGACTAGGGATAAATGATACTAATTTAAGAAAATTGCAAAATGTCTATAGAGGAAGTACAGCCATCCTAAAACTTCATACAGATAGTGAGAAAATTCCGATTGAGAAAGGAGTTAGACAGGGAGACCCCATTTTTTCTAAATTATTCACAGTGTAAGCAGGTTGGGTATACTCAAACACGAGCAATGTGCAATAGTTATGTATTCACAATTCAATACATGGTGAGCAGCAATTCAATAACAATGTTGAGGGCACGCTTGCTCCAGCGAGACTGCCCCAGATTCAATATCTCCCGCCTTAATAGATTATGGCGGGAATACAAATAACTTTCAAAGTGCATGATATGTAAACATCCTACATCCCCTCTCTAAAATAAATGTATTACATTTTTCATGAAATTGAGGGTTTATCAAGTAATCATACAGCAAGAGAAGTTTAAGGCATACTGATGACAAAATGGTGTTATATAAAAGATAACACAAATCATATAAGTGGAGCGCAATTACGTGCTCATTGCAAAGTAAGACGACATTTAGTTGCATGAAATTATCAAATTATTACAAACTGGTCACATAATCAGTACAAAAAAAAAATATCAAATTGTGCATAATTAAAGAGAAACCAAACTGTACATAATTGAAAAAAATCATAAAATATAGTCTTCATGCCAACTCGGAGGATTTATTTTCCTGGTCCCTCTTCTGGGTTGGGGGTCGGCACACGAGTCAGCGGGGGAAAGTGAACGAGTAGGTGGGGGGAAATCCTGCACTCTTATTTCCCGAAGATGTTTTCTGTTTCTCGTTGATATTCTTCCACTACCATCCAGTTTTATGACATATTGGCGGTCTCCTTTCGTTTCAACGACTTTTGCAATACGATCCCAGGCCTTAGAGACAACATTTTGCACTGCTACTGTGGTACCCGCTTGCAAGGGGCGGAGTCTCTTTGCACTAGAATCATGACGGAACTTGACATTTCTCAGGTGTTTACCCATCTTCTCCTCTCTGTCTATCATAATGTCTGCCCACTGTTCTGTTATCTTATGATAGCTTTTAATCATGGGGACTGAGTCCCTGAGTTGTCGTCCTATGGCTAACTGTGCCGGCGATTTATCGATGTCTCTTAGGGGCGTATTTCTATATTGCAAAATGGCTCTTGCAAAACTATCTGTGTCGAGGCTTCCGTCGCTTCTTGTGTTATCTTGAATGGTTCTCTTTGCTGTACGTACTGCTGCCTCTGCCCTTCCGTTGGATTGGGGGTAATGGGCTGAGGATATTCTCATCCTAACCCCCCATTTCTGTAGGAAACTAGCCATCTCAGTGCTTACCAAATTGGTGCCACCATCGAGGGAGATTTCTTCCGGGGCGCCCCACTGCACGAAGTATCGTCGGAAGAGGGGAATCAACTTAGCAGAAGTGGCACCATTTGGAAAGAAGGCAATTTCCAGCCAACCAGTAAGCCTATCTGCATATACCAGATATTGTTTTCCACACATTTGAAACATATCCGTGACCGTTTGTTGAAAAGGATATTCAGGGGGTGGGGTAGGCAATAGCGGTTCCCTTTGTTGGGACGGAGCGATGACGTCACATGTTCTGCACTGCATCCTCTTGAGTTTCAGTTGACCCTCCATCCCAGGCCAATACACAGCCTGTCGTGCCCTACGAATCATTGAATCAGAACTTTGGTGGCCTGAGTGTAGGTTAGAGACAACTTGGTCTCGTAGTGACACAGGTATTGCCAGACGTATGTGCCCGTCATCGTATGAATACACCACCAGTTCGTCCACGATGCAAGTCGATCCCGTACACTGAAATACGGCTTTATGCTGGAGTCGACTAAATTTCTCGATACCGGCCAAGAACCTGCGGCTACCATACTCTTTAGTAGCTGATATTCCACATCGCTTTCAGCAGCCCTTTTAACAGAATTCCAGTCGAGGGTTATGACGTCATCACTCAGCGACGTCATCAGTGCTGCAACACATGAATTCTCAACTTCCTCCCCCATCTCACGGTCACTCGCATTTATTGGGCTTCTGATTACTGGATATCTCGAAAGAGTATCGGCTGCTGAGTTTTTCTTCCCAGGGATGTATTTTACTGTGAAACTGTATTGTAATGTTTTTATCTTTAATCGAAGCAAACGAGGATTTGCAATGTCTTTCAATTCTCTGTCCCCAAACACTTTGACTAGCGGACGGTGGTCAGTAACAAGGATAATATTGGGACACCCCAGTAAGAATAATCTAGCTTTCTGAAAGCACCATACCACGGCGGAAGCCTCTCCTTCAACGACTGCATAATTAACTTCTGCCGAGGTTAAATGTCTGCTTCCACCCCCCTTTACAACAAAATGAGACTTTATCCTCTTCGCAACTGCAATGTTGTTGTAACACCAGAAATCCCATCCCATCACGCGACCAGTCAGTGATTACTGCAGTTCGCCTGGATTTATCATAGTAGGCCAATCCATCCCCAATCAGATTGCATAAAATTTCTTTAGTCTTTTCGAACGCATCCTGTAACATTTCATCCCAGTATACCTTTCGACTAGTAGACTTTTTTAGGAGGTCTCGAAAGGGTTCCATTAGTTGAGAGGTAGCAACAAATGGGGCCAATTGGTTTACGAGGCCAAACCAAGATCTTATGTCAGTGATGGTTGGTTGATTTGGCATTGGGAAGTTCTTGATTGCAGACAACTTTTCCTCACCTGGCTTGAAATTGTCCCAACCTAATTCATAGCCCACAAAGTCTACCTCGCGTTGGCAAAATTGAAATTTTTCAGGATTGAGGGTAACTCCGTTCTCTTCACATACTTGTAAAAAACTTATCGTATGATAGAACGCTCCTTCCACAGTATCATCATAAAGGAGAACATCATCGACACATTTAGATTTTCTCGGAATGTCCGCTATTACATCATCAAAGCGCTTTGAGTATGCATCCGAGGCAGAGACATGTCCCATTGGGGTCCTACAATACTGGTACCTACCCCATGGGGATATGAAGGTAGTCAGGTGCCGACTTTCTTCATCTAGTTCCACTTGGTGAAAACCAGAATAGGCATCTATTACAGTTTTGTATGAACGTACAGGTACACTGGATGCCATGTCGAACGGGGCAAAAGTGTGATGAGTTTCTCTTTTGCAAAATTTGTTTAGCCTTTGGTAATCCACTGTTCTTCTTGGGTTTCCATTCCTTTTAGCCACTACCACCATTCGCGCACACCAATCGGTTGCAGTTCCTGTAGGAACGGGGCGGATTATTCCCAGTTTTACATCGTCGTCCAGCTGTTTTTTACCTCTTGCTCCCAATGTTTGGGAATTGGAATTGGCGTATGGCATGCGTATGGGACTGCATCAGGGAGAAGGTGGATATGGTGTGCCTTTCCCTTCATTACCGGTAAAGGATTCCGTTTAGTATTGAATACCGTACCAGAGAAACGCTCCAAAATCCACCTTTTGAGCTTAGGTACGTTGGCCTCCTGAGAGGAGAACGGCAACTCTATGACGTCATGGTTGTTGCTCACATCACTGGTGACGTCATTGACATCCACACTATAGGGCCGTTCCTTACCAATATTATTTACCGATATCCCGTCTACCTTAACATGATGGGGAAAGTTCGCATCCACTAATCCTACTCACTGCGCCATGTAAGCAGGTTGGGTATACTCAAACACGAGCAATGTGCAATAGTTATGTATTCACAATTCAATACATGGTGAGCAGCAATTCAATAACAATGTTGAGGGCACGCTTGCTCCAGCGAGACTACCCCAGATTCAATATCTCCCGCCTTAATAGATTATGGCGGGAATACAAATAACTTTCAAAGTGCATGATATGTAAACATCCTACACACAGCATGATTGGAAGATTTATCTTTAATTGTAAATTAAACTTTGGAAAATATAGGAATTAACATTAATAGGGAATCCCTTAACAACTTGAGATTCGGAGGAATTACAAAAGATGATAGAATATTTCAATAGGGAAAACAAAAAAGTAGCACTGAAATGAACGAGTAAAGCTAAGACAATGATTCAATGAAAATGCAGAGAGACAACAAATAAGATTTAAAATGAACATCTAGAGATTGTTCATGAATATACATATTTAGGCCAGACAGTATTTGCCCAGGACATGAAGCCGAAATTAAAAGAAGGATAAGCATGGGATGGAGAGCTTTTGGTAAACAAAAAGAGATGATAGAACGAAAATGTATTTAACAAGATGGTCCTACCAGTACTAACTTAAGCATCAGAAACTTAAGAGCCTCACTGAAGCCTTAGAACAAAGATCTATGGAAGAATAATGATTGCGTTAACGCTCAGAGACAGAAAAAGAGCAACATAGATACAAGAGAAAATAAAAGTAGAGGATATTCTAACACTTAAGAAAAATAAATAGATGTGGCAGGACATAGAAAAAGAAGGACAGGCTGACAGAACTGTATCCATAGATATATTCTCTTTGGTTTAATATCAATTTTTAATTCTATTTTAAAGTGATTTTTAAGAAATGTGTTTAATGATCTTTATTGTGATATATGATAAGGAACTATTATAAATCCTGTAATTTCATGAGCTACATTGTGTATAAATTATGTAAATATCCCGATATGTAGCCTATTAAAGATGTATGTTAATTCATGTAAA